>NC_056682.1:46835183-47135183 GCF_018350215.1 Panthera leo
CTTTCCATGTCTGCCAATATTCACTAACATGCATTGCTTTCACAGATTATGTAACTTAACTCTATCTGGTAGGCATTTAAGTAATTTCCAATTCTTCATCATGTGGAGAATCACGTAATAAATATTCTAATGCAGAGAATTCTCTTCTGCTTGAAAGTAGCCTCTCTCATATCACAAACCTTGTTGGGTCCATGACAGATTGGGTTATCCCAATCTAATTCCAAATGAACATGAGAAAAAGGCCAATTTTGACAGCTTAACAAAGCTAGTTCTTTCCCCTTGCCTTCAAACAGACCTCACATAGGAGTCACAGGGTAGTCATGAAGTGGCTTGAGGCTTAGTAGGGATACTTTCCATGGCTAAGAGACCTTACACCAACTCATGGGGAAAAGGAGTCTTTTCCTGAATCACAGGTGCTTTTCCTGATCAGTTTCTGAAGTAGGACACTCAAATGTATGTGTGTCATTGTGCTTTTCAAATGAGGCCAAGTCTGTGCTGTTGATGCCTTTAAGTTGGGGAATCCTATCTACAGTGCGTCTCAAAGAAAGGAGGATTCCTAATGTATGCAAAACAATACTGAGAGGATCTATAGGACGTACGATATAAAAAGCTAAATGCAAGCCATTTCTTACTGAAGATAATGTGAAATCGTATTGTACCAAGGGAGTCACTAGATTACAGAGGATAAAATGTAGGAATCGGTATTCAGATATTTAGCTCTATTTGCATAATCATCTCAAGTAGGTATCCTATGTTCTCCTGGGGCTAACTAGCACACAGAGAACAGAATGGTAGTTTCCTCTAAAAAACACCACATAATTTTTTTTTAAAAGAGCAGAATACATGAATGTTATCCAACAGATCTCGCTGACATCCATCTCATTACAGGAAGAAGTCCTATAATCCTTGCTTTTCATGAACATAAATAAACACTCCAAGAATTACCAAAGAATTCTCTGTACCATGAGGTCATTCTGGTAGCCAAAGGCTGCCAGAGGATAGATAAGCTTTTCCCAATTTCTGGGCAATCTATCACACATGTGGTAGGCCAAATACTGCAACATCCCCACTCCTCCAGATATCCTCATCCTCATCTCCAGAATGTGTAAATATGTTATCTTACATGGCAACAGGGACTTTGGGGATGTGACCTTGCACTGGGAGGGATATCTTGGGTCACCCAAGTGGACCTGATGCAATCATAAGTGTCCTTCAAAGTGTAAGGCATGCACATAACTTCAGAAAAGGTCAGAGGGCTGCCTGGGTGGCTCAGTCAGTTAAGTTTCCGACTTCGACTCAGGTCATGATCTCACTGTTTGTGAGTTCCAGACCTGCATTGAGCTCTATGCTGACAACCTAGAGCCTGGTGCCTGCTTCGGACTCTTTGTCTCCCTCTCCCTCTCTTCCCTTCTCCTGCTTGTGGTCTCTGTCTCTCAAAAATAAATAAACAAAAAATTTAAAAAAAAAAAAGGGTCAGAGAGACACTGCTGTCTGCTCATAGCCTACCTTGGATCCTCTGACCCCTTCTCTCTCTACCCCTCCCCCATTCTCTCTCAAAAATGAATAAACATTTAAAAAAAAAAAGGGTCAGAGGGATGCAAGTTTGCTGGCTTTAAAGGTAGAGGAAGGCGCCACTAGTCAAGGTGTGTGGGCAACCTCTAGAAGCTGAGAAGTTCAGGGAAACAGAGTCTCCCTGGAAAACACCAAAGAGGAACATAGCCCTACCAACACCATGATGTGAGCCCAGTGTGCCCCATGTGGGAATTCTCACTGACAGAACAGTAAATATACATGTGCTGTTTTAAGCCACTATGATTCTGGTAATTTTTGGTAGCAATGCGACATTAATACATACCCTTTCTCCATAATGAAGTTTGAGAATTGAAACTACCACACACTCCAGTTCCTGTGGTAAGGAATACTGGAACCAGGCAAAAGGAAATATTTTGTGGGTTTTGTTTGTTTTGTCTCTGGAAGCTAGGGCTGTAAACCAAGTAAAATAGGTAACTTATTAGCAGACTAAAGCCTGGCTCACGGATACTAACATCCAGACCCTGATCTCACTGTACCCTCCAGACCTGTTTTTTTATGCAAAGAACTCCACAGTCCTAACTGGCTCCTCATTTGCCAAGACGTGCCTCAAACTCGCCCACCCAGGCTTTTTATCTCATAAACCTCCTCCCTCATTTTCCTCCTGTTGCAAGACTACTGTGACTTCTCAAATTGGTATTCTTCCTTATTGCAATAAGTCTACTGAACTTACTTTTCTTAATCAACAGCATTTCCTGTTCGAGGGGAGGTCACACACAACATGGACATTTCTTCCACTGGCATAACCGAAAATTTCTTTGCCTAACTATAAAAGGTGAAGGTATACAGAGCCAAAGTATACTTTTGACTGAAACGTAACAGTGGGATTATAGAAATGAAAACGTGCATTGAAGACTACGTGGTTTCATTTTTATTTTTTTAAATGATCCACCCCAATTTTACATGGAGATAGGTAAGTCCATCCCGACAGGTAATTTGCTTGGCTCAGACTGAACTGAACAATTCAATACGGAGCTGAGGACTGACGATGGGGAAGAAGAGGTCTGCGAATCTACCCAGGGAAAACAAAAGAGACAGCTTTTCCCCCACTTTATAATTTTTTTTTAACGTTTATTTATTTTTGAGACAGAGAGAGACAGAGCATGAATGGGGGAGGGGCAGAGAGAGAGGGAGACACAGAATCGGAAGCAGGCTCCAGACTCTGAGCCATCAGCCCAGAGCCCGACGCGGGGCTCGAACTCCCGGACCGCGAGATAGTGACCTGAGCTGAAGTCGGACGCTTAACTGACTGAGCCACCCAGGCGCCCCCCCCCTTTTTTTTTTTTTATAAATTTTTTATTTTTTTTTTTAGCTTTCCCCCCACTTTATAACCATGTTATTTCACAACACAAAGACATATCAAATGTGCCACCTCAACAGAATCATCCCGGCCACAACCTTCTTCATCAAGACTCTTCCACCTATGCCTAACACACAGGACATTGGGCTTTTATCCCCCCAACCCCATCCCAGCACATGCCTGGTGGTCAGTCACAGATGGCAGGTCAGGAACTTAGCTCCCACAAGCTCCAACCTCACACAAAGGCTCACAGAACACCATGAAGCTTTCCCACATCAACACTAAAAGCAAATGCCTTGGGGCACACTTAATTTAGCTTTGGCTCTTATTCTTACTTTTTAAATCTTTTTAAGTTTTAGTTAATATACAGTGCAATGGTTTCAGGAGTAGAATTCAGTGATTCATCACTTACATGCCACACGGAGGGCTCATCACAACAAGCGCCCTCCTTAATACCCACCACCCATCTAGCCCATCTTCCACCCACCTCCCTCCATCAACCCTCAGTTTCTTCTCTATCATTAAGAGTCTCTTCTCTTCCCCCCCCCAATATGTTCATCTGTTTTGTTTCTTAAATTCCACATGAGTGAAATCACACGGTACTTGTCTTTCTCTGATTGACTTACTTCGCTTAGCATAATACATTCTAGCTCCATCCACGTCGCTGCAAGTAGCAAGATCTCATTTTTTGATGGTTGAATAATATTGCATGATGTGCATGCATGCGTGTGTGTATGTGTGTGTATCTCGCATCTTCTTTATCCATTCGTCACTTGATGGACATGTAGGCTCTTTCCATACTTTGACTATTGTTGAAAATATTGCTATAAATATCAGAGTGCATGTATACCCTTCACTCCTGCATTTTTCTATCCTTTGTTTAAATACCCAATAGTGCAATGCTGGTTCATCAGCTACTTCTATTTTTACTTTTCTGTGGACCTCCATACTGTTCTCCAGCATGGCTGCACCAGTTTGCATTCCCAGCAACAAACAGTGCAAGAGGGTTCCCCTTTCCTCTCATCCTCACCAACACCTGTTGTTTCTTATGTTGTTAATTTTAGCCACTCTGACAGGTATGAGGTGGTATCCCATCCTGGTTTTGATTTTTTTTTTTTTTAAACTGAGAACAATAAGGAAAGCAGACTGGTATGATGGTTTAACCAGTTCAAAGGACAAGGAGGAAGACCTATCCTCCACTACATCCAAATTACACCTGTGCCTTGAACTGGGTGTTCGCTAGTGAACATGAACGTGTAGTCCATAAAGAGGAACTAATGCGATATTTGAAAACAGAATCCACGCATCAGTAAATTGAGAGACTTTGCTAGGATTAATGACATGCCAGAATATTACCAATGAACAGGAAAAAATCTTTCTTTAGGATGTTTACTTCACAAAAAAAGCACTTTTGCTCTTTTTTCCCTAAGTTTTGATATTTCAGTTTTATCCTATCCCATAGCAATTTTGATTCTCAGAATGTTTCCCTTCAGAATTGTTCTTTTCTTCTTATATTGTAACCAACACCGTGAGAGTTCTCTTAAAGGGCCTTATGAAAAATGAGCATTGCCACCAGCAATGATGATGTTAACAACAAGAATGATGACAATAACTGATACTTACTGAGAATTTACTACGTACACCGAGCTTTTCAAACCAAAAATATTTTAAACTAATGCTCTTAACAGGTAGGTATAACAAGTAAGTATCTTCTCTTAATAGGCAATGATGATTATAATTATGTAGTTATAACTGCATCTGGATATCCATGTACATATTCTCTCTCATTTCCTTTTAACTTCTCATTACTTCTATATACTGCCCCCAAAGACTGGCTTTTTTATCAGTCAGAACATTAACTTCTATAATTCCATTAAGGAGGTGAACCGTGCTTACAAAATCCTTTCTATACTACAAAGGCATTTTCAGGCTTGGAAATATACATTTAATCATGTAAAGAAAGAAAGGGCAAGTTATTTAGCAAGTCATAATATTCTTTTCTATTGTTATAAAACAGGCAGGGGGAGAACATGGGAGTCAGGACTGTCATAATTAGAGTCACAGTATGCCATTGTTTGTTTGAAGTGTAGATCGTGATCTAATTCTTTATGACTTAAGGCATGGGCCAAAAACCTACGGTGTCTGCATCACCCCCAACTTCTCAGAAATGCAGAGCCCCAGGCCCTACCCCCAGTTGAACAAAATACCCAGGTGATTTGCAAGCACATTAAAATATGAGAGCAATGACCTAGATTTATTTTTTCTCTTCTAACTTGAGAACACCTGTGCCAGGAGTCAACAATAAATGCAGGGCCCCTGACACTAGCTGCCCATTAGACACCAGGGCAGAATGACCTTCAGAGTCACAATCTCTAGAAATGGACTCCAAGCTTCTGTATTTTTTTAAATATTATTTATTGGGGGGAGGGCAGAGAGAGAGAGAGAGAGAGAATGAGTCAGGGAGGGGCAGAGAGAGGGGACAGAGGATCTGAAGTGGGCCACACACTGATGGATGCAAGCCCGACGTGGGGCTCAAACTCACAAACCTCAAGATCAGGACCAGAGCAGAAATCGGATGCTCAACTGACCAAGCCACCCAGGTGCTCCCTAAGAGTCTGTATTTTTAAAGAAAATTGCACACAGGTGGTTCTGATGTAGTTAGGGTTGAAAACCACAGGCAAAGGTATAAAGAATCTTGTTTCCATCCAGTTAAGAAATAACTACACATACACATACATACACACACACCCTCCCAAACATTCCTCAGTCTATTTGTCAACTCTGAAGTGCAAGAAACATGCATAAAAAGCCATACAATGAACTCCGAATGAGTTCAGTAAAAGGAACCACTCCATTCACTCCAAGAGATGCTGGAGTCTCTTGGGGGAAAAAAAATCTTACTCATTTTACTAAGCTGAGAAATCATAGTGTACATGAACTGCAATTTTTTCATCTCTAAATGTTGACTTCCTTATCAATGCTCACATTTTACCTCAAAAGATAATTAATTCAAATACATTCTGGAACTTATCCGTGGCTGTCAATTCAAAAATCAGAAAAACAAAAGAGAAGAGCCATTTGCATTTAGGAAAACACCGCGTTGGACTCTTGATAGCATGGACTATCTTTTGTACACATTTATATCTATAGTGTTGAGCATGGGGATTTCACGGAATGCCTGCAGTTAACTGAATTGACTGAAAACATGTCTATTGATTGGTATTAGTACTAGCCCTCACTGAAAATCTATACTTGCCCCACACGCTTGCCAGCAATCTGACTTTACAACCCTTCTATGTTATTTTGGCTACAAAACTGTAGAATATCTTGATTTAAATCTGTGAAGCTGAGAAAACAAGAAAACACACCGCCTTTTTAAGAAAATGTCACATGTGCTCGAAGTGTGGTGAAATGAACATTCAGTGCTCAGTAATATAGGGAAAAGAAGGCAGTGTTAAGGCCTCTGGAATAGCTTCCATTTTCAAATCTTCCTTCTTAACCAATGGCTGATCCCTGAACAGGACTTAAGGAAATACCTCTTCACAGTATTACTCTTTACCCATTCTTGATCCTTTCCTCATATACTGTTCTTTTGGAAATTTGATATTATTTCCCCCAATTAATTGATTATCCCATCAAAACCTGCTTTCAGAAAAGAGCCAGACAGCATTCACTGACACATTTTCATAATACTAAATACACAGATCACCCCTTATTTTTATTGTTAGTCATAATTAAACTAATCGGTAATTTGTACCACATACTTACTAGGTCCCAGGCACTGTCTCTAAACATACAGATACTCAAAAATCTGTGAAGATGGATAATATAATAATGATTCCCGTGTCATCCCGATCCTAGCCATGAAGACACGCAAAGTGGTTCATGGTTGACACAGGATCTCAATCCTATTGGTCTCCTGAGGACCTTTCATTTATTCAATCAATGTTAAAGAATTCCACAGTAGCCAACAGAGAGAAGTATTTTGAGCAGGTAAAGCAAGTCATTTGGAGACGAGAGAAGGGCTCATCTATGAAAACTGCTTAGACCCGAAGGTCTCATACTTCAGTGTGTCGGATGGACCTGGAGGGCCTGGGAATTTGCATTTCTACTAAGTATCCAGATGATGCGTAGGCTGCCACTATGGGGAGGGGGCAGGGAGAGTCGTTCTCACCATCCATCATTTGCAAATTACAATAATCACATTTCATAAGTCACTTCTCATTTTCATTCTTCGAGTCCCTCTCATTATCACCTTCAGAAAAGTCTCAGTTGTAAATAAGAAAAAAAAAATTAAAAAAAAGGAAGCCCTGTGTGTATCATTTTCTTCCAGAGCTTTCAAAAAAAAGGTAAACTCAAATTGTTCCTTCCTATAGTCACAGATTTAGCCACTTCTTGAGTTTAAATTTAATGTGGAAAGCCTCCTGCATGCCACTTTTGATAACAAATAACCCCGGACACTCTTCAATGCCATTTCTTCAATTATATTTTCTTTACTGCTCAAACAAGATAAATGGGGGGAATCCAAACAATTTTTCATAGGTCAGAGATTCGGCACACCTGATGCAGCTGGAGTTTGGTTACCAATACAGAGATAGCTCTTCTAAAATTATAACCTACACATTTTTCCCTCCTCAGGCTTTTCGGTGATTTCCCTTGCATAGCACTGAGTGTCCTTTTACAAAAAAATAATTAACAGAAGAAATCACTCAATCTTTCAGTTAAAAAACAATGAGGTACTATTGTTAAAAAGGCTAGCAATAGATTTACAGGCTCTGGAGCTGAGCGATTTCCTTAAATTGAGTGTGTTTGTGTATATGTGTGTATGTCTCCCTTTAAAAAGAAAGATACACCATATTTCTGCTCTTAACTAATAGTTTTACTATTTCCTGATTGAAAAGTCCATCTTTAAATTTAAGCACTTGGTGCTCTTACAGAGTTTGGGATACACAGCTGACTTTGCTTCAGAATTTTTTACTAAAAAAAAAAAAAAGAGAAACTGGGGGAAAGAAGTGAAAAAAAAATCAAATTAGGCATGAATGTTGACATTTCAAATAGAGAATAACCTCCTTTATAATTCTGAGTATATATAATTGTTCCACGCCACAAGACATGCCTGAGAACTGAATTGACAATTACAGACAACATTGGATCAGGGTCAGAAGGGAAACTGCAGGCAATCGACTACCACCAAACGCAGAATCACTGCCTGCATATGGTTAGAGATGTCAAAAATTATTGTGAAACGTAAGAGAAATTTCTGGCTAAAAAGGCAACTCCCCCTTTTGCGTATATCTGAAGAGGGTGCCTCTCCTGCTGTCTTTGTTGAGAAGAAGAAGCAGAAGGAGGCGAGAACAAAGTCACTAGCGTGACCCTGTCTAATAGAGTAACCACCCCATTGAAAGCCTGGTGGCATGTAGGTTTCAGGCGGTGCAGGAATCTTAACGAGGAGCTACAAGAGTTTGTGTGCAGAATGACAGCTTGGACAAATCGAAAGAAATTCACCACCGGGAAAGATCAATACCTTATCACTTGCGTCAGTTCAAAGTGGACTAGACAAAGAACTAGAGACTCAACTGTAAGGGACGATCCCCAGGCTGGCAGAGAGGGAAGGGGTTGATGACATCAAAGACCATTCCCGTCTTAATTTCTATGATGTCACAGCACTAGCCAAGCCAAGGGAATTTCACTAAGGAAGCAGTGTGCTTCCAGCAGTGGCTTCTTGCCAGACTCCTGTGACTTTACATTGCCATTCTCAGAATACCACGTGGGGTACATTTTCAACACATGACATGAAGGGTTTAGACTCTGTTTACCACCTCAACTGTAGTGCCTGTTCCCAGAGGGCTCCCATGTAATTTACTATCCTTTCGTGCAGATTCCAAAGTTACGTCCCCACGCCTTCCAGGGTGCCTGGATGCTCCCTGGCTGCTGCCCAGACCTAAAAATATGTAAACCTTTAGTCCTACAGAATCCTAGGGCTACATTCATGGCCCACAGATAAACCTTCCTTTGGGGGCGCAGGGGGGCAAAATCTCCACTCAGCCTGTCACATTAAAAAATGATAATGAAGTAAAGTGTACCTTTCACCTGCTAATTAATTAGCACAATCTGTAGATGTGGGTCAACGGCTCACCTCTTTCTTTTCCGCGTCCCAGTTTGGGTTTGTGCAAGTGCTACCATCTGTAACTTTGATTAAGAGTCTGGCATTTTACTAAGCGGCCAAAAGTGTTTAGGGGAACAAACAGACTCTTTTGGAAGTAAAGTTCCACCGAATAAATAGGCATTAACAACAGAAGGTGCTTTTAGAGGGCTGACTCCCATCAGCATGGACTTGAAAGATACTGGAGGGAAACTGGAACCAAAGACCAGGCGTGTCAGAATGCACATATACCTATGCACCCACATTTTAAGTGCATTCATGTGGCAAATCAAGTCTCCACTGGGACCCTATTCTATGTGCACAGCCTATTCTAAATCCTGTGAGAGACAGAGTTCATAAATACCCCAAAAATTTTCTAAGACCTTATTATCTTAATTGTTGTTGTTGTTATTTTTCTTTTACTGCTGTCACACATTTATGTGCAATGAACTTAGCTTTATTTTAAAAATAAGGACATTTCAGGGCACCTGGGTGGCTCAGGTGGTTAAGCCTCCTCAGCTCAGGTCATGATCTCATAGTTCGTGAGTTTGAGCCCCATGTTGGGCTATGTGCTGACAGCTCAGAGCCTGGAGCCTGCTTCAGATTCTGCATGTCTCTCTCTCTCTCTCTCTCTCTCTCTCTCTTTCTCTCTCTCTCTCTGCCCCTCCCCTGCTCACACTTGGTCTCTCTCTCTCTCAAAAATAAACATTAAAAAAAAATAACTAAGGACATTTCAACTACAAAACAAGGTCGAAATGGAAGCTGAGCTTAAGTCTAAACTTTTATTTTAAACCCCACCTGTTCAGGAGCACCTCAGTGGTTCAGTAGGTTAGGCATCTGACTCTTGGTTTCGGCTCAGGTCATGATCTCACAAGCTCGTGGGTATGAGCCCCACACTGGGCTCCATGCTGGTAATATGAAGCCTGCTTGGGATTCTTTCTCTCTCCTTCTCTGTGCCCCTCCCCTGCTCATGCTCTCTCTCTCTCTCTCTCAAAATAAATACAGTTTAAAAAAATTTAAAAAAAAAACCCACCTGTTCAGTCTCAGTGGCTACTATTTCTTCCTATGCTCTACCATAAACCACACTCATTCACACCACCATGCTTTTGCCTACACCATGCCCCCTAACCTAAGATGCACCTCACCTACTTATTTATCCTTCAAGCCCCTAGAGAACAATCTTTACTCCTGGAAATCTCTCAGATAAAATCAGTTTTTCCCCCTGAGAACTCAAAAGAATGGGTATATAATTATCTTTTTTATTTTATTTTACTTTACTTTTTTATTTTATTTTATTTTATTTTATTTTATTTTATTTGAGACAGAGAGCACACATGTGCAAGCAGGGGAGAGGGGCAGAGGGAGGGAGAGAGGGAGAGAGAGAGAGAGAGAGAGAGAGAGAGAAAATCTTAACCAAGTCTGCAAGCTCAGTGGAGAAGCCAACCTGGGGCTCGATCCCTAGACCCTGGGCTCGTGATCTGGGCCAAAATCAAGAGTCGGACACTCAGCCAACTGAGCCACCCAGGAACCTCTATTATAATTATCTAATATTAATAGCAATTCCCAACTTGTCTTGCAATGTTCACCATTTCCATGTGACTACGGACTCCTCAAGGGCATGGTCTATTTAATGTAATACGTATACAGGTATTCCTAACATTCAACTAGGATGTTTAACTGGAACACTTGTTTGTGACAGGTGCTACAGGAAATGACACAGATCAGTGAAGCAAGTATGGCCCGGAAATATACTCTGCTTTTACCAGTGGGTGAGCTACTGGACACCCTACCCTGCTCAATTGCCATCGTGAGGAAGTTTCCTTCTCTGCAAAATCAGGAAGTTAAATCGCCCTCCCATTGAATTGCTTAAATCTGATCACTGATATGAACGTGTTCCTTACACCGTAATGGGCTGTCAAGTTACCATGAAACACAGGTTCTTCCCTCATACTTCTCACAAGGGAATGTTTTAAGCAAGGTTCCATCTAACACTTAAAGGTTACTGAGCCCGTGCAGTCTCATAGCACAGAACTTCCGGGACTTTCAACCAAAAGTAGATGATGAAAGTATTAACAAAATGTCAGCAGCATCTATAAATGGGTGAAGTGGTTCTGATCAAGGATATGAACGTGAGACACAAACTCTCACAGAAACATCAAAGCCAAGGTCACAGTCCGGGGGCACGAACACCCTCACCAGCATGCCGAGCTCCGTAAACAAGCAATGTTACACTGGCGGGCGTGAATGTCCTCCTCAAGATGTAATAGCAAGAACGAGGCGCAGACACAGCCACTGTAAATCTACAAAGCAAAAATCTTCTTTGCAATTCTTATTCATCTTTTGGAATTTATCACCAATGAAATATTAAAGCTTAGCCTCAAGACAATACAAAAGATAAAGTACTTTAGCCAGTAAACACTAAGGTGAATAAAAAACTGTATTTTTTAAATAAATAAAATATCCGTAAAATCCCAAATCAGCAAAAGGGAGCATCGCATTTTTTTAAGTCAAAAAAAAAAAAATAAATAAAAAGGGGCATCTCTGTTCACAGTTTTGTATGCTGAGGACTCACAGTTTTCTCTTAGAAAAAGTGACTTGAGACAATTCTGAAAGGCTCTCCAGTGTTTTTTGGGTTTTGTTTTTTTTGTTTTGTTTTGTTTCTTTTCTCTTCTGTTTAAGGACATCACAGGCACATAAAGGAGGGTAAGAAATATACTTGTCTGGCCCAAGTTACATATCAAAAAATGTCATCAACTGCTGTAGGGGAAAATACAGAACCTCAAACTCCAGGCTTCTAGATGCCTTTCAACTCACCTTGAGAGATTTTATCTCCTTCTGGGCAGAACTGCCAAGAGCTCATCAAGGTTATTCGAGATTGCTTTATGCTGGGTCTACGGGGTCAAGATTTTCAGGCGCTTGTTACTTAAAAATGCATTTGCACTGAAATAATCCATAATTACAAAGTTACTTTAAAATCCCAAAAGGCCAAAGAATTCTTTCAAAATGCTGCAACACTCACTTTTGATATCACATCCAACCTTCAAACAGGTGATCCTGGCAGTGCTGCGTACTCACATCCACCCACCTTTTAAGTTAATGAAGATTTCAAATGAAATGAAAACTCTGGCACAAAACAAAAGCAGCCGAAATCTGTGACAAGAAAGCATGAAGAGGAAAGGAAGCGGGGGGCTCTGTTAAATCAAACCCAGGCAAATGTGCGCTGCGCAGGGGGACTATACGCTTTGTGATAAGGCTTTCTGCTCGAATCAAAGGAGCAAAACTTCAATATTTCACGTTACCGTAGTGGCTTGGTGGGGCTAAAAATTTAATAAGTGCTATCTAAACTAATGGCAGTGCTTCAGACTGGAAAAAAAAAAGATGCATGAGATTAAGCATTCTAATGACCACTTAATGAAACTTAAATGAATATAGATCATCTTTGCTTGAATTAAATTACTCAGTCTAAATAATAACAGTTAGGAAACATAATGATGGCCCACAGCCAAGGGCTGTGCGAGATCCCACCACAGAGCTGGTGAGGAGGCTAGGATCTCACTAAAGCTGAATCCCTGACTGGGGGGCTTGTGTAATTCAACAGCTGGAAGGGATCTGTTAACCGAGCCACAGCTGGCCCAGCTTCTCTCCAGTGTGAACATCTACAGTTACAAGTCACCCAGGATTCAGGGCCATGGAAAAGGCAGAGGTAAAAAGAACAAGATAAATTATTTGGACTCTAAAGGCAAAATTTAAGTGTCATTTGCTCCATAAAAGCTTTCATGATCACCCCAGTCAACCCACACAGATCTCATTGCAATTCCTAGGAGTTCCCTCTTCCACTCATCTGGAACATTTAGGAAGCTGATTTTTAATGCTGATTATATTAATTTGACTACCTTATGTATCTCACCAAATCGGTAATTCTTCCTGGTAGAATTTTCTCACTCATACACACACATGTGCATGCATGCTCACATATCCTAGTATCTATCCACGGGGTCTGCCATAATACGTTCCCATTCTACTGGTTATTTGGTGAACGTTTTTCGGTTAATTAGAAGGTTAACACTTAGAGCAAGAGGATGGGAAGCAGAGCCCTGGAGACCACACTGTTAGACAAAGCACTTCATCTTCAGGAATGTTCTATTTCTCTAGAGAGCAGATATGAACGCTGCTACAGGTTTAAGAACTATGACTAGAATGTATACATACTATCAGTTTCCGCACAATATACACAGATTGACATACTCCCATAATTATCAGTGTACATTGTTCCTGTGTAAGATCCCACATTTTCTCCATCTAATTTGTAAGTGTACAATAAACTGTTTGCTTCCTCTGCTTTGTGAGATCAAGATCAAAAGAGCCTTACGTTCAACTTTCTGATCCAGAAACCACTCTTAACAGCATGAAATTATAATTAAAAAGTATAATCAACATGAGTAAAAACCATATCCCCGAAATTCTTACCTTGTATTCCTCATGAAGAGATTTAAACTTCACCTAAATAAAAGATCATGCTTTAGAGGCAACATCATTCTCTCCAGCATAATAGAGAGTCCATGTGCCCTCACTTGCATACATTCAAACATATTCGTACATACTTGTGTTTGAGCATGCGTGTACATAAATGCATACAAGTCTATCCGACAAATGTATATAAAAATGGCAGCCTAACATGGCAAAGTGCACACTGTTTAGGCTACAAGACGAGGGCAAGCTAACCTTGAGAAGCACCGGTATGCCCTCTTTGTCTCCTCACATAAGCCTTTGCATATACGTGAGCTGTGGTTTGCTTTCTCCACATTAAGTCACTGGGTTTCCTAACTCAGGGTCCCAGATGCTCTAAGGCAATTGAGAGTCCAGGGAGACTTGGATGATAGGGGATGCAAAAGAGAGAAAAAGGGAGCCATGCATTTGGTAGGTAGATCTGGGAGTGGGCAGGATACCCCAGAAAGTCAGGAAAACCCACTGCAGTCCCTAGTGTATTTGTTCTGGAAAAGAGTCAGGTGGACACAAGTGCCAAGTCCAAAGAAGACAAAGATAATGGAAGGAAGAGGACAAGAACAGATCTGGAGACGGTAGAACCCACCAGTGCTAGTGACAGACAGAGGTCAAGAGAAAGGGTAAGGAGGATGTTAAGAGCTCCAGCTTGGAAGACTGAGGAGCTGGTGTGATGCCATTTGCACAAAGAAGGAAAAGAAGAAGATAAACTGTTGGTGGGAAATGAGCTGAAATTTAAGTAAACGATGTGGACGGTGTCACAGAAAATGGGCAGAACACTGCAGAGGGACTCAGGTACCCTCGCTGAGCAGCTGTGACCTTGACAGGACACGTAAATCATCCTAGGCTTCAGTTATCTCCTGTCAAATGAGCAGACTAAATTAGAGGACTTTTATTCTTTCCTCATCTCAGGAGACTACAACTCTAGTGTTATCACTCCTATTTCCCCAATCAGCAATATAGGAAATCAAAAGAAACATCTATTCTCCTTGACATGGGCAGTAGCTATAAAAAAAAAAAAAATCAGAGAATTTTCTGCTAACCTTCTTCTTTCTGGGGCTTTCAGAATAATCAAGGACACCTGCTGGGACACCTCCACACACTTGGGACCTGACACAACCATGAACTTGGCCTTCTGCTTTTTACTGGCACAAAAGGAGCATAATGAGAAGGTAATCGGACTGGGGTCACTGGAGGAATTTCTAGCCCACCACAACTGCAGGGTCCACCTCTTCTATTCCTCTTTCTTCTTTCCATGGTGCCGTGTCACCCCACGGAGCTTTCACAACCCAGGGGTTAGGCTAAAAGACTGATGCTGAAGCACCACGTCCTGGGTGGACATATGGCTTACTTCCAGGAAGGGTGAGAACCAGAAACCAGGCCAAGATCAGGCAGGTGCAGCCAAAAACATATGGCAGGAAGACCTTGGCCGGTTACACAGTCCATCAGGGAGCACTTGGATATTGCAGAGGGAGGGTAGGACTACATTGGAGAAGGTGTTGAAGGGACACCATTATCCCTTCAGGGGAGGAGCTACTGAAGGTTTCAGAGTCGGAGACTGACTTCCAAGAAGAATGAAGGAGTCACAGGACTGGAGGATGAGTCTTCCCACGTATTCTTATCAATGGCAGGAAGGCGTATACTGTCGCTGATGGAGGATGCTTCACACTACTAGCAGGAGACACCTGAACATATCAACTCACAGGGTAGGGCACAGTCTTGGATTTGGCCGAACGGGAGGAGGTAGACCCCCCGACACCATCTAGGCCTGTAGTTTTGGGGCATGAGCAGGGGTCAGTGTCAAAGAGGAAGGTCAGACCACAATCTGGGTCACAGGAATTATCAGGCAAGGGGACCTGAGACAAAGAGGACACCCAGGGCCTGGCTACTGATTCTGGAGGACAGGAGCCTCTGCTTCAAATGTCATGTGATGCATCCTTTTCAGTGGGACATGGAACAGAAGGCTGGCCAGACTCTTCAGAACTGGGCCAATTTCTTCAAACCCTTTTGCTCTGCCTGGAACCCATGCAGGAGACTGGAAGCTCCAGAGAAACACTACAAGAGTTCTGGAGGGTTGAGGCCAAATGCAAAGGGAATCCCAAGCTAAAATTTCCTCTGTGAGCAGAAAACAGCACTCATCAGGTCTCTCTCTCTGACAAGAGATGTATTTAAGGACCCTATGTTTATGATTCTATAGGAAGGGCTGTCACAAGACACTGGAAGCAAGGGGACAGGGCATAGGAGTTAAGAAGCCAGAATGTTTATCCTCACAGAATTTTAAAAAAACACTAAAAATTTAGGAGTGCCTGGGTGGCTCAGTTGTTGAGCATCTGACTCTTGACTTTGGCTCAGGTCATGATCCCAGGGTCGTGGGATCAAGCCCCATACTGGGCTCCATAGTGAGCATGGAGCCTGCTTGAGATGCTCTTTCTCGCTCTCCTTCTCTCCCTCTGCCCCTCTCCTCCACTCGTGCACGTGTCCTCTCTCTGAAATTAAATAAATACGTACATATAGGCTTGCATACAGACATACGCTAAAAATTTGGATGGAGGTCAAGATGGACAGGAGGTGAATCATGAGATGTGGTAGCTACAAGTGATTTGTAATCACGTAATCACTGGACACCAAGTGTCACACAATCAGTTCCAGGGAAGATCACACAAAGGCAGCAAAGGCCCTGGATGACGATGGAATGTACATAATAAGGTAGGAGGATAACGATTGAACCTCATAAAAAGGAAAACAGAAATAAAGTATATATAATAATAAAAAAAAAAAGGACAACTTGTCTCAGGAGGAAAACTAACTGGACGCTCAGAGCAAATGGACAGACTCGGAAGAAGAGCACATAAAACAAGCCAAACAAAAAAGTGCAGATGTGACCCTTTTGCTAAATCCTTCAGAAAAGTGACCCACGGTGTCCCAGTGACCCAGCAGTGTCCACATATATGAATGTCTTCCTCGTGGCTCACCTGGAGACTCTTCTAATATATACCACCACCTTTCTATGTAAACACAGATAAACTAGAGGGAAAAGGGCAGATGAATCAAAGGAATTCAAGCTGTCCCTGCAGTCCTATAGAGGCTTACTAATATATTCCCAGGCTGCACAGCAGGAAGCAGGGGTCAGCAGACAAGAAGGTGATGTGGGGAGCTTTCCCACTGTGCCACACTTACGGAAACACTCTGCTTTAATAACCCCAAACCCAGGACGTGCAGAGACACACGGCACTCAACCCTCTCTGCCCTTGTGCTCCCGCTGTGCCCTGCAGAAGGCTGTGCACCGTGGGAGCCAGGGGCTCCTGAAAGATTTAAAATGCAGATAAGAGACCTATGCTCCACATGACAGGACAGCAGTCATTCTGCACCTGAGCCAGGATAGGGTTCCACCAAAAGTGTCACCCTGTTACAAAGGCAAGAGGGCTACTGTGCCCCAGATCAGGCCGGACATCCAAAGGCAGTTTTGTCCCGAAGGTCTGCAATGATCCATATGGCCAGACAAAAAAAAATATGTGCTAAGCAACAAGGCACTCCACGGCGTCTGGTCTGAGAAGGAGACAAAATGAAACACCTCATGGAGTTCTGTGGAAAAGCCTCATATCCAACTGAAGAAGATGACATATCCACAAATATCTAAGGAGACGTAAGGACTCACGGATGGCAACCCCAGTTTACCAAAGGCAAGTCGAAAAGAGAACAAGCATCATGAGATGAGGCAGTCAAGGACATTTTTATGAGAAAGTTATGATTTTTGCTGCCCGTGACAATGGTAGGCATGTGTGCCATGGTGGGCTGGGGCAATGGCTCCTGGCTAATGGAATCCCATGAGCAGAGGGAAGAAGGAAGACAGGGCCGGTTACACAGCACAGACGTCACATCAGGGAGCACTTGGATATTGAAGGAGGAGGGTAGGACTACATTGGAGAAGCCTCTGAAGAGACTCCATTATCAGGCATGAGGAGCCACTAAAGGTTTTGGAGTGGGAGACTGACTTCCAAGAAGAATGAAAGGAGTCACAGGATTGGAGGACAAGTCTTCCCACATATTCTTATCAACTCTTTATCAATGGCAGATACCAGGAGCAAAAAAGCATCTGCTTTTTCCTCCTTCCAAATACCCATGGTCACCCACACACATAGAACTTGAGGAGTTTTAGCCCAGAGCTCTTTGCAACCCAGCTAAGCAGCCACCATTCCGTGGGTTTTACTCACTGACCAACCACACCTTGTATTTGTTCTGCCTCACCAAGGACACCCGTAAGCCACCATCGTTTTCCTTACCAAATACTTTTCTGTGCAGAAATTCTCTCTGGACTATTGTTCAAAGTTATGATAAGAAAAACCTGTTACGCAAAGGTCTTTTGGGAGAGGCTTAAAATGCCTATGTGCCTGTCCGTTGCTTCTGTTGCTGGTGCTTACGTGCTTGCTAGTGCAAAAGAAAGTGCATGATACAAAGTACCCTTGATAATCAATTGACCGTTAAGTATGAGTGTCGACTTCTAGACCGTCAGTTGTATGCCACCAATCCGTTTCTCTATCCTAACCTGCCCTGGATTGGTCTTTGCATTATTCACCACGGAAATGCAAATCAAAATGACAGTGAGCTGCCCCTTCACACCCACCAGGATGGCCAGAATCAAAGACACACAATACAAGTGTTGATGAAGAAGCACAAATCAAAGGGGTTCCCCCAAGAAGACAATACTCAGTGTGCTTTACTCATACTTCAGCTCCACGGGAGTGCATTTTTGAAATATCAATTTTACTAAAGATAGAAACTGGTAAGATTCTCTGTGACTAAAAAAAACTGGGTGGCTCAGTTGTTTAAGCATCCAACTTTGGCTCAGCTCATGATCTCACTATTTGTAGATTTGAGCCCCACATCAGGCACTGTGCTGACAGCTCAGAGCCTGGATCCTGCTTCAGATTCTGTGTCTCCCTCTTTCTGCCCCTCCCCCACTTGCATTCCCTAAGAAAAAAAAATTTTAAATGCACAATATAAGAACTTCTTTAGCGCAATGAGATATGGACTGCAGTCTGCAAAAACCAATTTCTGGGTTTGTCTCACATTTCTTCTGAGATTCAGAGGTACAAAAAGTACAGAGAGGTATCTTTACCTTGAATTTTCATATTGAAAGAATCTAAAAATGATCAGCATTTGGGATTCCAAATACCACCTGGGTTCCTATCCTAAAGGGATTAAAAATGTAATTCCTCTTTTCAAAAAAGCAATTGAACTAATGGGACAAATTCAGTTGCCCGGCAAATCCTCTATAGCATTAGGAACTGCAGACTCCATGAAACTCCGCTGAAATCAATAGTTTGGATTAGAGAAGAAAATTCTCAATGACCTTTATTTATTCTACTGCTCTAAGATGTTAGCGATTTCTAACAAATGGGATTCCCACTGTTAAAATTAAATATAGATTGTAAAGCCACCACCATTAATCTTATTTGTTGCTATTGTTATTGTATGAGGATTGGTTTGCCATCATTGCGCGTGGTCTGAACTGTAACTCACATTTATGTTTGGTGTGCATGTTGTCTTTTTTATTAGATAAGAGCTCGACAGCAGGTGGAGGGTTTCTTAACCAACTCTAATCCCTATAGGTAGAAGTGGTCTTGCCCACTTTCTTTCTCCTCTCTCCTTCCCCAGCACCAGCCAGTACGGCAATTATCAGTGTAGGAACTATTTAGGAAGGCATAGTTCAGTAATTCATACTAAATTCCTTGGCCCTTTAACAAAGCGTTGGCAACAGACGCTTTCTGCTTCAAATACTTTGTTGTTCTGTGGACAGTCTTTCATAGGAGGCCAACGTACAGAGCTTTTTCTTCCCCTCACCTTCCAACGTGAGAGAGATGACAGAAACTCACATGTAATTTTTTTCCCCATTCTACATTAAATTTCACATATTGTCCCCTATGAAACAATCTCACTACTGTCAACCATTTATTATAGTCTCCAGTAATTTGAATATAATTCGTGGTGAATTCCACCTTTATACTATACATGATTTTAAAAACTAGGCCAATAAATAATAAGGAAAAGGTTGTAAAAAGAACATTTAGCACCTTATAACAGGATGGATTTTCTCATTGTCTGACAGTTCATTTATATATGAAAATTTGACCTGTGAAAGCTAATTACAACTCACCTTACCTCCTTATTAAAGCAGACCTTCAAAGAATCTCAGGCAAAACTGTGAGCATTTAATGCTCAATGTATTAACCAGCAATAAAATGTGCTTCAGTTTTTAGATTCTGCAATCCAAAATGGCCACCAAATCCACTCGTGTCACAAAGGGTCTGAATCAATGGAGACACTGGATGTACGTTTGGGACCTCTGTTAGGAAGCAGAGGAAGATTATGTATAATGTATGTATGTATAATGTAATTATGTATAATGTATGTATGTATAATACTCAATATATTGAGTATTTTTTTTTTTTTTTGAGACAGTAACAGAAGCATTTGGGAGCCTGCTTCATGTTCAACATGGAGGTGAATGTGGATAGAAGGAGTGGGGAGTGAGCAAGGGAGCTGCTAATTCCTAATAGGCTACTTTGGGTTTGGTCTCATGATGGACCCAACCTAGCTCTACCAGACCTAGTCCGTTCTTCACACACAGATGCTTTGTGCATTCTCCAAGCTGTGTTACCTTTCTTGTAACCCCACAGGAGACTGTTCTCATGGAAGCTTCTCATCCTACCCAGAAATGGGTGAATACTCCTTGAAAAGCCATTCTCCTTAGGATTTCTTTCCTCCAACTGCTTTTGGATCAGTGCAACTTTAAACCCTTACCATGACATCATCATCTTTGGACACCTGGCTGGGAACAGCAGACGAACTCTATTTGAAACATATACGTTCTGTCATCATTTAAGTGAATTACTTCTTGTACTAAACAGCAAAGGAACCATTTATGGTGAAAGCAAAGTGAAACACAGCGGTAATTTCTCCAACCAAAATGCAATATCATCAATACACATTTAAGATGTACATAAAACTACTAGGATGTCACCAAAAACAAAACAAAAAACAAACAAAAGAAAACAAACAACAACAACAAAAACCATGGTTCCTCTGCAAAGTTGTGGTATTCCCTGAAGCTAATCCACTGCATTAAAAACATAGCCTTTTAAATGCACATCATTCACTCACTTGCTCACCTCTTCCCTTAAGACAAAACAGTTCCCAACCCATCTTGGAAAACAAAGCATACCAAAGAAAGAAAGACCAGTTTGATCTCTAGAATCCTGGTGCTCAAATGAGATAAGGAAGTATCTACACTGATGTATTCATCCACATTTTTTTCATATAATGGTATCAAAAAGTGAAGATGACTTTAGACTCATGAATTCTGAGCTAACTCTGGGGTGTAAATGTTCACACAGTGTACAACTGCAGATGGTTGATTCTCGCCTCTCCTCCCAATTCCCTATCCACCTTCCAGGGTAAGCAATCCTAAATGCATTGCTGATAAGTTCTCAAGACAGGGTAAATCCAAAATAACAACATCATCTGCCTTATCAGGGGGCCCCTTGGCTGCACGAACTGTGGCTTTATTGCACCAGAGATAGTAATTAAACCTTCACCAGGCTCACTCATATGTCCCAGTGCAGAGTAGAACAAGCATGCAGCTTCCTATTATGTGATGCTTATTAACTAAAAAATAAAAGCTGTGTTAAAAAAAAAAGTGCCTGACACAAGAGAAAGATAAATATGGCCATGTTTTATTGCTACATGTATTTTTTTAAAGAAATGTCTATTGTACCGTGGAGTAGGTAGCATTTCCCAGTATGTTTGAAATCATTCAGTGTAGCACCATATGGTGCGGTAATGTCACTGAACAGCGGGGCACGAATAACTCACAATTCATTTCACTTTGTACTCTTATTTGTTTAGAAAGTAAAACTATTTTGAGAACACTGCCATTTGAGGTCCTTCAGAGTCAGGAAAGGCTGAGCATTCATGAAGCTATTCTTTTCCACGTAGGAAGCCACTGAAGAAACATAAGAGGAAAGGCTATCCTTCTGGAAAGGATATCTAAATTAGCCAATGCGTGAGATGGGAGAGGACCGGGCGGAAAACGGAGAGGCTGTTTATCTGGCATACAAAATAAGGCAAACCACTGGCCCTGAATTGAATAGTATTCTGGCACTCACTGGGGTGGACAAAAGGATGATTCGGTCAAAGGGAATGTGAATGAAATGGGTGAATTAAAGTATTCAGACTGTCTGACCCATTATGAAATTACTCCTCTTCATTCTGAAGCTCCAGCTTCACCTATCAGGCAATGGCTTTGGTAGATAAGCCAGTCTGGTTCTTCTGCAAAAGTATATTGACTCCTAATAATATACAAGATCAATGCAGACCAAAAACTAGTGACGAGCCACATCAAGCAATGCATCTTCTCAGGTCATTGGCAAAGGTGAGTGTGTGAGCGGGGGAAGTGAAAGCAAGAGCAAGACTCCGATCAGAGGCTAAGATCAAAGAACCAAAGACTAGATGACACACATCACCAGGACATCTCCATAACCCACCCAATTAGACAACTATTCGTCTCCATACTCGATCTGTTCAAAAGGACCAAAGCGCATAGGTCCTAACCAAGAACACTGTAGAACACCCTAATTCTAAACATCCTAAACATCTAAATGTCTAAACTTCCTGGTGGGACACTATGTAGACATAGTTACCCTAATATACAGTGAGGCAAGTAAAACTGGAACCAAATAAGAAAGCTCTAGAACTCAGAATTGTAAAAGGTTGTACAATGAGTGTTCAGAGATAAAGACTTCCAGAATTCTGACCCGACCGACTTTTCTTTCCAGTAGGAGTGTCCTGGGAAGTGCTGACGGCTGTCAACAGTTAAGAAATGGTAAAAGGGTTCAATTTCCTTTTACCAAGCCAGGAAAGGCAGACGTTCAGTCAGTGGCATTCCTTTCTCATACCCGCTATTTACTGGACAAAAGCTTGACACCAGCCATGATCCTCGATGAGCTTTGCGTTCCTTTAACATCTCCTAACTTCACCTGTGCCAAAACAGAAAACATCATCGAACACAAGGGAGGGGGGTATTTAATACCTACTGGCCTGGAAATAGCAACACTAGTTTACTTTTCTCTCGTTCACATTAATGGGACCTGGGTGTTAAGAGCACAACAAAGATACAGCCATCAACAGCAAAGCAGCATGAGGCATAAATCAGAACACATCTCACAACTACACTTCCCCATCCCCACTGCCTAATATGCTTTTAGAAAAAAATTAAGGGGCACCTGGGTGGCTCAGTCGGTTAAGCGTCTGACTTCGGCTCAGGTCATGATCTTGCTGTTCGTGAGTTCAAGCCGTGCATCGGGCTCTGTGCTGATGGCTCAGAGCCTGGAGCCTGTTTCAGATTCTGTGTCTCCCTCTCTCTCTCTGACCCTCCCCCATTCATGTTCTGTCTCTCTCTGTCTCAAAAATAAATAAACGTTAAAAAAAAAAAAAAAAGAAAGAAAAAATTTAAAAAATCAATTTTGTATGAAATGTTTTAACAGGTACACATAATTCAACAGAAACTTTCCTTAGGTTTCATTAGATGTGATTGACAAAGCTGTTTTACCACTTCCCTGGTGACTTTTTCAGCTCATCTCCACAAAGGGTAACAATCCTCATTATGCTACAACCATAATTTCTTATATTGTTAGAAAACTACTGTGGTACTTGGCTCCATACCAACAAATACAATGGATTCAATGGCCTCAGCACGGCTTTCATGTATGTTTCATTTTCATGACTAAAGTTACTTTTATTACTTTGTCCCAGTTTTTTTTTTTTTTTTTTTGCAGCTAACAGGAAATAAAGAAGTTGACAGACTATTTAAAAAATATACAACATTCTAAACCGCACAAATAAAAGTGAACCGTAAAAATCTTGGGAAAATTACTGTTTTTTTCCTCCAACGACAGTTTTAAACATTCAATATTCTTATGAAATCTTCTAGACACAATTACACAGAAAAGGCTTCATACATTTAAAAAGAATATGACAGAACACTTAGTTAAATGTTATATTAAAGATTCATTGTAAATTAAATATTAAAAAGTATTCAACAGATCCAAGTGTGGTTCAAATCCATCTGTTACTACAAACTATATTCTTTCTTTATCTTAGCCTTGCCATATGCCATAGCAGAGCACCCAAGCTTTTTTTTTTTTTAATTTGCCATTTGAAAACCTTCCTTAGAAATGAATAGCCATGGTTAGTATATGGCATTTACTCTGTACTATAGATTATCACAGAGTCATATTTCACTAGGTTAAGTGAGAAAGACCACAGATAGAATTTAATTAGAAAAATCCCATCCCCCCACCAAAGGTATGTTAGCTTCTTAGACACTGTGGATAAAATGTTCATCACTAAATTCTCTCAAGGAGTAAGAGAAATAAAGAAAAGAAGAAAGGAGGTGCACCTGGGTGGCTCAGTCAGTTGAGCATCTGTCTCAGGTCTGATCTCAGGGCTTGCGAGTTCGAACCCCTTATCAGGCTCTGTGCTGACAGCTCAGAGACTGGAACCTACTTCAGATTCTGTGTCTCCCTCTCTCTGCCCCTCCCCCTTCCCTCCCTCTCACTCTCTCTCAGTAATAAGCAAACATTAAAAAATTTTTCTAAAAAAGAAGAAAGGAAAAGACAGCTAGAATATCCCTAAGAGTGGGAAACAAGAAAGCAGGAAGGAAAGAGATGCCAAAAGCAAAAAGACAGAAAACTGCAGCCCAGGGGCACCTGGGTGGCTCAGTCCATTGAGGGTCTGACTTAGGCTCAGGTCATGATCTCGCGGTTTGTGAGTTCGAGCCCTGCGTCAGGCTCTGTGCTGACAGCTCAGAGCCTGGAGCCTGCTTCAGATTCTGTGTCTCCCTCTCTCTCTGCCCCTCCCCTACTCATGCTTTCTCTCTCTGTCAAAAATAAACATTAAAAAAAATTTTTTTAAGAAAAAAAAAGAAAAGAAAAAAGAAAACTGCAGCCCAGAAAACAAGTGAGCAGGTTTACCTTTCCATTCCTTATGCCACCGACAATATGATTATTGGATACACAGGGAAAGTATGGGAGAGAAAGATCTCATAAAATCCTTATGGAACAAAAGCTCCTGAGATGTAGGTCTGCTCATGATCATCTATTAGGAGGGAAAATGAAGAAAACAAAAAAATGGAGAGAAAACCTAGAATTGTCTCCATACCATCCCAGAACAACCAACACGCCTATTCCGCGGGGAGCCACTTGCCACAAAAAAGGAGGTCTATAGGACACATCTATGGAGGAACACAGCCAATTAAATCAACTCAGTACTACTGGAGCAAGGCAAAGGAGGGAAGCTGTCGAAAATAAGTATGTCCATTAGTGTTTTCCACCCGACTATAAAAGCACCATCACTAAACCTCTGAGGCTCTAAAACCTGACTGTTGAAAGGAAGATCATTGTACTCGTTAATTTAAATAAAATGAATTCACGGGATAGCTCTACTTGCCATGTTTTCTGCATTCCACTCCACATTATCTCGATGCTGAAAATACGAAGATGAATAGTATGTGAATCCCCAATTCCACCTGATTCTTCACCTTTAGAAGCTCACTCCTAAGGACAGAGACAACTGAAGAGGCCCGTCTTGTCATCACCATATGCTAATCACCAACACTGTTCTTCTGCAAAGTAATCCCTTACATTGCTAGATATAATGTAATTAAAGTAGGATTACGATCTATCATCTGGGGTGCCTCGGTGGCTCTGATCATGATCCCCCGGTTTGTGAGTTTGAGCCCCGTGCTGGACTCCATGCTGACAGCTCAGGGCCTGGACCCTGCTTCAGATTCTGTGTCTCCCTCTCTCTCTCTCTCTGCCCCTCCCACACTTGTGCGCTCTCTTTCTCTCAAAAATAAGTAAACATTTAAAAACTTATGGGGCACCTGGGTGGCTCGGTCGGTTGAGCGTCCGACTTCGGCTCAGGTCATGATCTCACGGTCTGTGAGTTTGAGCCCCGCGTTGGGCTCTGTGCTGACAGCCCAGAACCTGGAGCCTGTTTCGGATTCTGTGTCTCCCTCTCTCTATGCCCCTCCCCTGTTCATGCTCTGTCTCTCTCTGTCTCAAAAATAAGTAAACGTTAAAAATTAAAAAAAAAAAAACTTAAAAAAAATAATGGACCTCACTTGATCTGTTCTGTTCCCCCATGATAACCTTCTGCCACATTATGAAACCACAACTTCCAATTAAAACCCAAAGCAGATTACACCTGTGTGCAAGAGCACACCTTAAAGGAAATCTTGTGAATAAACTTAAAATAGAGGTATAGCAAAGTATACAAAAGTATAGAGAAGAGAGAGAGAAGAGAGCATAGAGAAACAAGAAAGGCAGGGAGAAAGGAAGGAGCAAGGGGAATTGCACATGAATTATGTACCAACAACCTTCTTGTTAGGTCCCACACCACACAGAAGGTTTAACTGTTTGGCTCATCTGTTCAAACAAGCCTGTAAAAACAAACTTCATGGCTCCCTCAGCCCAAAGAATGATAGATGGTTCATTATCAATTTTCTCTTCTTGCCTATTTTCTTTTACAGAGGTCTGTAGCTAATGCCATGTTTTTTGTTTTAATTGCTGACGCCACTATTTTTATATCTGCTGTTTTATACTATCATAGATTCAGAGTTCAAGTATTTTCAGACTGTACAGAATTGAGATAAGCACATTCGATAGTTCTATCTTGTTTCTAGTACTTAAGGGATGTTTCTCCCTCTGTGAAGGTGTAAGGACACATTCTCCCATCCACCCCCAACACATGGGTCCCCAACATGATTCATTTACGATCAGATTATCATCTGCGGAGGGCAGGGTTCCTGCCAAAGTGAGAAAGTCTAATATGTCTGAAATCTTACTTTTTTTTTTTTTAATACAGGGAGTAGAAAATTAGAAAAACAAAACAAGTTTAAAGGCAAACAAGAATTGTGGAAGGTCAAGAAAGCACGAGGACAGTGAAGACTTTAAAAGATGTAATCGTTCTCTCAATAGGCAGGTAGGGGAGGATGGAGGAGGGAGAACGAGGGAGAGAGAGAGACAAAGGGTGAAAAATATGAATCGCTAGTTCTACAAGATGCTTAGTTGTGGGGAGAAAGAAAAAGAAGAAAGAGTGTTCCACAGTCACTGGGGAAATGCCATACACTGTATTCTCTGCGAGGTTCACAGGGGAGAGTAGTGTAGACATGACAGGCTCAAAGACAGGTTCTGCAATAACATAATTACTAGGACCATTTAAGTCAAGAGATCTGCAGTGAGTTGTTACCTCCACTAACTCAATTATAGCCCATTCAGAGATGCCCTTCCCCACTTCTCCCAGTGCCTGCCATCTCTGACCAAGGAAGTTCTCAAATGCTTCATCTCCCCTGCTGTAAGAGATGACTGGTAACTCTGAGTTACTTCATTATTCCTCCTCAATCCCCACCCCCACCCCACGCCACCCCCCCCTTTTTTTTTTCTTTATAAAAACTGCAGCTAAAGAGAAAAAATTCTCCATTGAAGACAGTTTTAGACAAAGAGCAGCAGGGAAACAACTTCAGGAAGGTACATGGTATAAGGATTTCCAGTTGGGACCTTCTCTTAAAGCTGTTCCTTAGGTACTTTTTTGTTGTTGTTGTTTTAATTTTATAATATACCCTGGAATCATCTCCAAATAAGTTCAAAGAGATCTTCTTATGGCTACACAGCACTCCATCCTATGGATGTATAATGTAAAATAGTTAATTCTACCTTTCTTCTATATGTGGACATTTAGATTGGTTACAATATTTTGCCATTGCAAACAACGCTACAATAAAAATACTTTACACATATGCATTCCTGTGGCTGGATACAGAAGAATGTATAAAAGCATGCCTGTATCTGGCTCACTTGTATACAATGTATCATAGCATATACTAGGCACTAAGGAGATTAGTTATACCCAAGGGATAAGTGGGGGCAGAACGAAAAAAAAATGTATAAATGGGACAGGGACAGAAATGACAGAAAGAGTGACATTTCTGACTATAACTTTTCATGTATTTCTCACTTTAGAACTATGGTAAGGTTTTGTACATTATATAATAAGCAATTAAAATAAATAAATATGGGAAAATGGTACACAAACACTAAAATGAAATTAACTTCACTACAAATGGACAGCATAGCTACACTGAAGGAGAGTACCCTAGGTAACCCTGGAAAATAATATACTGACTACATCATCTAAGGCTAAGGCAAAACACACACACACACACACACACACACACACACAGTCTTTCATAAAATAGGGTAGTTTCATAAAAGTGTCTTTCATAAAAGAAAGTTTTTCATAGTGTGTTTCATAAAAGAATAGGGTAGCAATTTCAAAAGTACCTTGTTTTATTCCACGATTGTAGAAATAAGTATATCTTGCATAACGGGAGCCAGCTTTCTTACTGGAATGGAAGGCAATTATAAATAAGGAATAGGGAAAGGCTGGACTCCCCATATGTTGGACTGAAATTAAAGGTACTGGGAGGCGCCTGGGTGGCTCAGCTGGTTAAGCATCCGACCTCTGCTCAGGACACAATCTCACAGTTCCTGAGTTCAAGCCCTACATCTGGCTCTCTGCTGTCAGTGCAGAGCCCTCTTTGGATCCTCTGTAACGCACCCCCCACCTGCCCCTGTCCCTCTCCTACTGGCATGCACACTCTCTCTCAAAAATGAATACACATTTTTTAAAAAAGAGGTATTGGTGTGAATTTTAGTATATAAACTGACAAATATAGACACAGACAAATGGGTGGTGTGTGTGTGTGTGTGTGTGTACATTTATGTATATATTTTATGGTTCTATTCACTTAAAGGGCATAAAGCCTATGGTACTCGAGTAACAAGAGAATACTTAACTCCTCTCTTTCTTGTTTCTAAATATGATTACTTAATATTACACGTTGGCAATTCTTAGTAAAAGGCCCTGATTCCAGGGCCGGAGTAAGCAAAGCACAAGATGAACCTGGAACATCTTGTGGCTCCAGAACATAAGGAAGCACTTACAAAGTGATGGGGACATTCAAAAGGATACAGAGCCAACTGGAGGGGCCTCCCAGCAGCCAAATCTGTGATGTTTCGAGAAACAAAATGACTTAGCCCAATGTACAAAATAACAATCTGTGAACTCCCACTAATAAAAACAAACAAGGAATAAGGGAAAGCAGGTCCTTACGGTGAAATTCTAACCAATAAATGAAAAAGGAATATGGAAACTACAAGGGCACCTTCTGACAATATGGTATTATCTGTTTAAGGGAAGACTAAAAAATAAAATTAAGGGACAAAACTAGGAATACGTAGTCTCATACACATAGTCACAAAGTATGATCATTGCAAAGGGAAAAACTAACTTTTTTTCCAAGATTTTTATTTTTAAGTAACCCCCACACCCAACATAGGGCTCGAACCTACAACCCGACATCAAGAGTGGCATGCTTTACTGACTGAGCCAGCCAGACGGCCCATAACATTTAAATTGAAAATGGAAGGAGAGTAACTTTACAGTGGAAACACCTGGCAGATACCACACCATTCAAATCACCCATATTAGCATCACCAATAAGGGGGCAAATAAACAGTGTGCTTCCTGAGAGAGTGTACAGGGAAGGTCAGTGTCATCTCTGTGCTATTAACAAAAACGTACAATCTAAATACAACCATGCAGAAATATCAGAAAAGCCCAAACTGACATACAACCTAAAACATACGTGGCTAATATGCTTCAGAAGTTTTAAAATCACAAAATGTAAAAGGAGACTGAGAAACTGTTCCCCCCAAAAACGAGAGGAGACATGAGGTCATGTAACACGGCACCTGGGACTGGACTCTGGGCCCAAGAAAGGATACGAGCAAGAAAATGGATGCATTTCAAAAAAGGTCTTAGGTTTCACGGGTTGGAAAACTAAGGCCAACTGGTCACCTATTATTTATGATTTAAGTTTCTGAAACACAGCCATTACTGTTCACCTCAGTATCATCCACAGATGTTCTTAAACTACAACAGAGATGAGCAGTGGCTACCAAGACCTCATGGCCATTAAGGCCAAAAATACTTATTCTTTGGCCCTTTACAGAAAAAGTGTGCTCATCTCTGGATGAGAAAATGGTACTACTGAATTGGGACACCTGGGTGGCTCAGTTGGTTAAGTGTCAAACTCTTGATTTCCGCTCAAGTCATGATCTCACAGTTGGTGAATTCAAGCCCCTGCTTAAGATTGTGTCTGTCTGTCTGTGTGTCTCTCTCTGCCCTTTCTCCCCATGCTCAAGATAAATGAATAAACTTTTAAAAGAAGAAAATAATGTTAACTTCATGATTTTGGTCACTTCACTGTAGTTCTTGAAAAGGTCAGTGCGAGGAATCTGAGAGAAGGGTTTACAGGAATCTGTTTTCACAACTGTTTTGAAATCTGTCCGAAAATATTTCAAAATGAAAAATTCAAAAATAATCTATACCTTGGGGTCTAGTTATTTCCATTGTCAGAGTGGTTCACACGTCAGATGGATTCTTCCTTGGCTTATTACACTACACTTCGGCCCTTGGTCGCCTCTGGTAAGAGATGGCTACCTTTACAGGATGCTAAATATGGGAATGCAACATCCATGCCCCCAGCCAAAAAGTGCTCTTACCCAGAAGGCACTTTATGGTTGCCATTTATTCTGTGTCAGGCTCTGGGCTAAGTGCTTAACACCTATCTTCTTGTAAGGAAGTGCATTTGCAAAAAGGAAAATCCATTTACTTAGAGATTTCTAATCCCATAAAAACACTTTTTACTAGACACTAAAGTAAGCAAGCAAAAGCTACAGAGGAGTGGCATGAGGGCCATCAAGGGCACCTCGTGAAAAGGTTATCTTTAGCACAATTCCTTCATCTCAACATCCCAAACATATCCTGGAGGTTTTCTGTCTCTACAGTGAATATTGTTTAAATAAAGAGACTCATAGCCTTGTTGGTGAGACAGGTGAATCTCATAATCCCACCCAATCCAAAGTATCATTGATTGTAAGATGCACCAGTATTTTACAGACCACGAAGAAAAAAAGGTTTTGCCAAGTTTACGTGGAAGATGCCATCAATTTTAAGTACTTCCAAATTCAAAACTAGTAAAATGTGTACCTTTGAATGAATTACAATATACAACATGTACTTGATACGTGATCAATATGCATTCTGGGAGGTACCTTTTACCTTTACCAATCTGGACTGCTCTATGCAGAATGGTACTCCAGGTCTGCCTTAGCAAAGAAAATAACAACTGAAGCAGATGGCCAGTTAAAGCCGTTGCTAAGATTCACACTAATGGGAATGCTGGTCAACACTGGAAAATTTCAGCTCTGACGCACGAAAGAAGCTGCGCAAGCGATTCTGGGAACCCAAATTACCTCCCGCGCAGCCTCTGCTGGCTGCAAACTAATGACCTCCTCACACATCCCTGCATTTCTATGAGTGCTCTGCTACCCGTATCCGTGACAGTCAATATTCCACCTGAAAGAAACCAGTCCAGGATCCGTATTTCTACACGTTCAGAGTTGGCCTCTTGAAGACACTGCAACAAGTGGCTAATTTTTTGTGACTTTAGTCCTGAATATTTGTTGTTCTGGAGAGGCTGTACAGTCTGACAATTTATTGTCAAATTGCCCTATGCATGCCCTTATCCATGTTAAAGTCAAGGGCAGCCAGGAGATTTCACAATCGGGTCTTAGATACGGTCTAGTCTCACTCCTTCATTCTACAAAGGAGGAAACTGAAGCAGAGAGGTGAGAATATTTGCATAAAGAAAGGCAGTACAGGAGACCGGTGCAGAGCCTGGACCAGAACCCAGTGTTCTCACTCCTGGTCCGGCAGGCATTCCATTTCATCATACAGAAGATTGAACCTCACTTAATATTTGCATCCACCCTGAAACTCGTCCACTACCCACATACCATCATCACAATCCTGGCAAAGCATGCTTGTTTTCAGATATTTTCACATTCTTTAAACCTATTTTCTTTTTCAAAAATGAATCAAGACGTGGTTTTAAAGTTTGAGGGTATGTACTTTTTTTTAAAATCTTTTTAAAAGCAAGTTGTATAAAAATAAAGCTATCTAAAGCAACAGTGATTTTGTAATGAGATTCCAATCACAACTCTCCCACCTGGGGAGACCAACTAAAAAAAACACAGGAGGACTTTTCAACTATTGTCAGTAGCTGTGGTGTCTATTTTTAAAAAACATATTGCCAATTTCATATCGCCCCTTGGAATATATATGTCCCTATGAATACAGCCATACTTTAAACCTACCACCAAACCCATACTCCTGAATACATTGTCAGAGAGCAGGAATTAATAGATTGAATTCAGAAATGCACACATTTGACTTAGAGCACAGCTGCAGTTAAAATTCAGATGCATGGAACAGAGAAGACAATTTTCTTTCCAAGTAATGACTGGTAACCTATAGGCAGTGCACTAAACAAAGCAGAGCACAGAATCCTGGAACACACTCAGCATTCCAGAGAATATGCTGAGTAGCACATCAGGCCAGTCAGCAGCTCGGCAAAGCCCGAGATCAGAGACCGCATCTTCTGTAACTCTGACTTAATGAAGTTCACAAAAGCTGCTTTAAAGGAAGAAGCATTTGACAAAATTAAGAGTATAGAGATTCTCTAATGGAAGCGCTCCCTATAGAAGAGATGTGTGAATTACAGGAATTCAACCCATCACAACCATTCGGAAGAGCTATTCACATTCACACGTGACAGAAGACAGGAGGCTGATGCAGAGGCAGGAGGAGATGAGCACAACATGTGACCCACACTTGATTAATGTGTTGCAGGAAGAGCCTTCAAGCACAGGGAAAGAAACTGGGGATGGCCCAGGGACATGAGGGGGGGGGGGGGAACCCTAACAAAAACCAAATTTCTAGTTCATTCTTGAGTTTGTACACTAAGTACAATAATTTCAACTAATTCAGAGCAAAATGGAAAGTGATCACAGTGACAGCTAATGCACAGAAACTCTCCATTAACCCTCACTTCCAAGCTTTTATGGTAGAATGATAATTGGTTTTCATAATTTTAGATCCTATACCACTTTCTGAATCATCATAGAAAATGGTCAGAAATATCTCCTTAATGAACACAACACAAACTATCCTTTTTTTAAAAAAAAAAATTTTTAATGTTTATTTTTGAGACAGTGAGAGAGAGAGAGAGAGAGAATGAGTGGGGAAGGAGCAGAGTGAGAGGGAGATACAGAATCCGAAGCAGGCTCCAGGCTCTGAGCTGTCAGCACAGAGCCCAACGCAGGGCTCGAACACACTAATCACAAGATCGTGACCTGAGCCAAAGTCGGTGCTTAACCTACGGAGCCACCCAGGCACCCCAACAGAGTATCCTTTGAAGAAGCTCCTATACTCAATGCTGAGAGACCAGAAAATGCAAGAGTCATAATGCAGGTATCAAAAGGAATAGGAGACTAGACATATTACACCATATTTTTCAACACTAGGCAATCCATGTAGGGTATAAATGGTACCTTCATTAATCAGATATTCAATTAACCAGAATACCACAGGCCAAGGAATACAGGGTTCACGTGGATTGCCACATGAACCACAATCCTCTCACACATAGGAGATTTTGATAATACTGTAAATGTCCACATATAAAGATATATACAAAGGGATATATATTCTAAAGGAATGATGCCTTCTCGTCCCATGATTTAGCAACCATATGGAGGCTGGTAGCTGTGTAAAGAATTTCTGTTTTGAGAGTGTCGATAGTTCATGTGCAAAAGAAAAAGAAAAAGAAAAAGAAAAAGAAAAGAAAAGAAAAGAAAAGAAAAGAAAAGAAAAGAAAAGAAAAAAAAAAAAACCACAGGTCACAGAAGTGTTCAGGGCTTTTGCTAAGTGTAAAAAAGCAACAATGTAAAACCAAACAAAAATATGTCCCTTCAAAAACAAATACAATGTCTTCTTTAAAAGGCTTATAATCTCTAGGTCCATTTTCCACCTGTATCTTACATCTTCACAAGCAATCATGATTTTAAATAGGTTAATTCTCAACTTACTCATATAAAAATCCAGTTTTCAGTTAACCTAACAAAGGCTTATCATGGTATCAGCTCCACTAGTTCCTAAAATTTTCTAAATAGGAAATCATGAATAACTGTCACTGGACAAAACTGTGTGTATCACAAATCTAAGGATGCTTCCTAAGGATGGAGGTAGTTGGAATGGAATCGCTCAAGGGTTAAAAGAGATCTCATGAAGAAGAGATGAATATTGGGGGCGCGTGGGTGGCTTAGCCGGTTAAGCGTCCGACTTCAGCTCAGGCCATGATCTCACTGTTCGTGGGTTCGAGTCCTGCATCAGGGCTCTGTGCTGACAGCTCAGAGCCTGGAGCATGCTTTGGGTTCTGTGTCTCCCTCTCTGTGCCCCTCCCCCATTTGCACTCAGTCTCTGCCTCTCAAAAATAAACATTTAAAAAAAGAAGAGATGAATATTGAACTGTGATTGCAAACATGATATAGCAGATACTAGAACAGAGCACTTGGATCTAAAATATCTGGAGAGAAAGCAAAGATCTGGAGGCCAAAGAAGAATTTCCCAGTGCTCCAAATTTGATATAAATATGGAAAGATGCTGTTATAAATTATAGTAACTTCCCACTCATCTGGAAGTCGGACATATGGAAATGTCAACTATCTAGATTAAAACACAACAAAAAGGAAGGAAGGAAAGGAGGAAGGGAAAGAGGAAGGGAAGGAGGGCGGGGAGTGGAGGGGAGGGGATCTTTATGTGGGGCCTAGGATATACCAGGTACTGTTCAAAGCAGTGGCAATATAGCACTCAAAAAACTCCAGTCTCTTGCCCCTGAAACTAATGTAGTGTTGTGTGTCAACTATTCTCAAATTTAAAAACAAAACAAAACAACAACAAAACAGACAAAAATGTCCAGTCTCCAGCCCTGCAAGCTTCCAGTCTATGAGAAGATATGAGACTAGCAAATGAGCAAAGCCAACACAGCCACATGCAATGATATGTACCATGGAGAAAATAAGAGGGTGAATGAGAAGCATTTGACAGCAGTGGAGACCCGGCTTTGGTAGGTCAAGGAAGATCCCTTGAAGGAACTATCTCCAGCCTGAGACCTAAGAAGTGGAAGGGTGAGGGAAAGAAAAGGGAAGGGGGAGAGGACACAGGCAGAGACACCAAGCACATGACCTAAAGTTAAGAATATGCAAGGCATGGGAGAGGAGCAAGAGTAGTTCAAACAGATAGAACATCAAGTAAGAAGGGGAATCTGGGTCACAGTGAGGCCTGAGGAAACCAAGAGCCAAACACTGAGAGGCATCGAGATTATTTCACTCTAGTGGCAACAGAGCCATTAAAGAAATTTAAGCAGGGATATCACATCATTAGATTTTCACATTAGGAGGATCACTTCAGCTGCAATGTGAAAAAAATAAAACAGAAAAGGGACAAGACTGGTATCAGGGAAATCAACTGGTAGACTTCAGATGAATGAGATATAGACGAGTGGCCAAAAGAGAGGTAACCGTGAAGAGGAGGGACAAAAAGGGTGGGGAGTAGGTTCATGAAATTCACCATTCATTTATGTAGCTATATTGAGCACTGGCCATACTCCAAGAGCCTCTTAGGGCTGGGGAAACACACACAAACAAGATGCTTAGCCTACTCTTACACACTCCCGGGGTCCACAGCAGTGGTTAAATGACAGCTGAAGAACCGGAAATAAGCCCCAGTGTCTTGTTAATGATGGGACTGCATAACAAGTTCTCAGCAGCCACTTCAATCTGTCAGACGTACCAAGATGGCAGACCAAGGAAGAAGGAAGAAGCAGCACAGCTTTGGGGCTAAGGGTCAGGTTACAGACTGCTAGGATTAAGACAAAGAACAGAAGCTGAGCTCACTATTCACGACTCCCATCTAGGCAGGTATTTCCTAATGAGGTAAAGAACATTAAGTTGCTTTGACTTGGCACAGAAGCACAGGCTAATTGCTAACACGGAAGGAAGGTGAACTTTGGGGTTTGAGCTCAATGAGGGCATTTTAAAACTTTCCAATAAAGTCCTTAGGATCTTGTCCAAGTTATTCAGAAGGAAGGAAGGAAGGAAGGAAGGAAGGAAGGAAGGAAGGGAGAGAGAGAAAAAGTGGGGATGGATTAAAATTGGTCACAAATCCTCTGACATGCCACCCACCAGCAGGCTGTCTAGGTCTCCTTCTCTTGAACCAGAGTCGACTCTCAGACTGCACTGACTAGAAGAATTATAGCAGAAGTGATTCGGCCCAGTTTCCAAGTCCATCCTAAAGACCCTGGAAGCTCTCATTGCCTGTCTCTTGGAAAACTCGCTCTAGGAAGCCAGCTCTCATGGAAGAAAAGGGACTACCTTGATACCACCCTACTGTGAGAATCTCAAGCCACACAGAAAGGCCCGTGTAGGACAACATGCTGTGTGGACAGAGAAGTCACAGAAAATTGAGATGCCTCACATTTGAGCCAAGACACCATCTTAGAAATGGATCCTCCAGCCCCAGGCACGGATGAAAACGAATCCACAGAGTCAGGCCCTTCCTAACATCCTTACCCAAAGGAAAACTGTGAGCTATATAAAATGGTAGGCCTGTAAGTTTTGAGGTAGTTTCTTATGCAGCAATTATCTCAGGATAAGTGGGACAAAATTATAAGTGAACTAAGAAAACAAGGCCACCTTTTTAGGATCCTAAGCTTAAAAATTGTTTCTTTGGTATCAAAGAGCCTCTCCCTCTTCTCAGTGAAAGTATACTAGCAACATAAAAAGTGACCAGGCCAATGATGGTAGTTACTACATAGACTAAAGCAAAATAGAAAAAATTATGCATAACCACAAAAAAAACCCTCTGTCACCTTGAAAACACGTGCATATAAAATAGCTCAAGTTGCAATGAAGTTCACAACACCCCTCTGTTAACATCCTGTAAGATGATAATTTTAAGTGCTTATTAACAAAGATGTCATAAACTCATAAAAATTCCCACAATGAACTCTTCCAATGACAGGCTGTCATTCATGTACTTGAGCACTGTCCCTGCTTTGCCTACTATATCAGAAGAAAGAAAAGACAAGAACAGGGGTAAGAAAAAAGAATAAACCCATGGCCCAGAAAGAAGTGACCCACTTATTTTTTTTATCCTGCTTGCATAATTAAGACTTTTGAGACAGGAAAAAGAGATAATAGCACTCAGGGATTCCCATAAATTTTCCTGTATTCAATACAACCTTGCGAGTAATTACCGAACAAACCTGAAACAAACTGCAGGCAGGCATATTAATATCTAATTTATATTTAAATATATATGTTTCCTTTACTTTCAGGCCAAGTAATATATGTATATTATTCAAACTTTAAAGTCTGTAAAGGGAATAGAGAGAAAAGTCACTCTCTCTACCCTATCTCCAGTCACACAGTGCCATTCTCTGGAGACAACAAATATATTCCGTTTCCTGTGCATATTTCTAGAAATACATTATTCAATGAAAGCACATTTGCTTTTATATAGTGATATCACACACATTCATATACATTTGTGGGGGGTATATACACATATACATATTATATAAAAATTTTATGTTCCCCCTTTTAACATTCCCCCTTTTCTACACATTCATCATACAATGTCCTAGACCTTCCCTTTTCCAATACATTTTTGGGAGATTTTCTGATATTAATATATAGAGAGAGGTATCTTGTTCATTTCTGGTGTAATAATACATAACACACTGCTCTATATTTAATCAGAGCCCTTGATGAACATTAGATGCCAGCAATCTGTGCACCTTGCCAGCAATGCTATGATGAATGACCTCTTATGTACATCATTTGCTAACATGCAAAATCTCTAGCATTTCTAAGATGTGAAGCTTCTGGGTGAAAAGGTACATACAGCTGACCCTTGTACACAGGTTTGAACTGTGCAAATCCACTTAACATGTGGTTTTTTTTTCCCAATAAATACAGTATAGTACTGGAAATGTATTTTCTCTTCCTTACAACTTTCATAACATTTTCTTTTCTACGGCCTACTTTGTTGTAAGAATACAGCATATAAAACATACACACAATGTATTAATCAACTGTTTATGTTACTGGTAAGGCTTCTGGTCAACAGTAGGCGAGAAGTAGTTTTTTGAGGGTATAAAGTTATACAAAGATCTTCAACTGCACAGGTGGGCAGATGGCAAGGGTAAACTCTATCTGTATTTATAACTTAGAAAACTACAGACAATTTTGCCTGCACAGAGACTGTATAAAGTTACAATCCCAAAGGCAATGTTTATCTGTATCCACAGACCTGACAACAGTCTTATTAAGTGGTTAGATTTTTGCCAATTTGACAGATAAAAATTTGGTATTTTGGAGTTCTGTTTTACAATTCTGTTGATTGTTTATGTATGAAATATCTTTGTGCTTTCTATTCTGTGAGCCCTTGGTTCATATTCTCTTGCTGTTTTCCTACTGAGCTACTGGTCATCTTCCCATTGATTTCTAGGAATTCTTTATTTTATAGGAATTAGCCATTTAGTTGTGATAGAAGTTCCAAAACTCATTTTCCCAAATTGTTTTTCAAATTTGCTTATGAGGGTTTTGCTGTGAGAATTTTTAAAATGTAGTTGTATTTATCAAGCTTTTTCCTAGGAGCCTGTCCATCTAAGGTCATAGTTGCAAAGATTACTTTTTTCACTTAATTGGCTTTAATGCATCCACTATCCTGCTCTATAAAAAGCAAACAGATATTAGTCAAGGGTCATTAGGAAATGCCATCATTGAGAACATCTTTATATAACAAAAGTCTTCTAATCTCCTTGTTAATGAATCATTTCTTTCTAGCAACATTTGAATCAATGCAATTATGGAGCAATTAAAAAAAAAAACAATGGAGACATCTTCTTGGTTTTCACTAGACAACAGAATTTTCTGTAATTTTTGATGCTGACAGTGTTTTACTTTTAAAATTATTGAGGAGGTGATACTAGCAAGATGGGGGGCTAGAGGGTCCCAAAGCTCACTTCTCCTGCCAAAACAACAAAAACAGCAAGTACACAACCACAAACTTATGAAAATGGTTTTGGGAAAGTTCAGGACTGTAACAAACCCACGGAAACCCTGTAGAGCCCCAAAACCAAGGATGCCCACATAGAAAAACCCAGAGAGTATTTTTCCTGAATCACCCCATTCCATAATCCAGAGCAACGTGGCACTAGGAAGGATCCCCTCAGGAGGATTTTACCCCACCAGGAAAAGGAAAGAAGACACTCAGCAAGCCTCACCACCATAAATGTTTGCACTCTCTGCTACCGAAGACCCAGAGTCTTCGCCAACACCAAACATGGATGATGGAGCTGCCCAGAGTCCAGACAGTAGGTCTCTTCCCCAGGACAGGAAATACTACGTCCCTGCACCCCACCATCAAGGTCCAAGTTGGGACTCTGATCCACCATAACCTGACTGATCTCCCACTCTTTCCACTGTATCCTCACACTCTGGGTCCCAAATATGAGTTCTGACCCACCAAAACCAGAGCTGTAGTCATGCTGCTTTGCACGGGGACCCTAGATCTTATGTCACTGCTCTGCCCTGGGGAGATGTATGGCCATCCAGGCACATGAAGCTCAAAGATCTCCAAATGGATCAACCTAAGGAAATCTTCACCCAGACACATTATACTCAAACTTTCAAAAATTAAAGACAAATGAGAGTTTTGAAGGCAGCAAGAGAAAAAAGACTGATCATGTACAATGGAAACTTGATAAGGCTAACATCAAATTTATCAGCATTAAATCATAATAAGAAACAAAAAAGGTCATCGTATAATGATAAAGGGGTTAACTTACTTAGAGAACATAACTGTAAATATATATACACTCAATATCAGAACACCTAAATACAATAAATTATTATTAACAAATCTGAAGGTAGAAATAGACAGTAGTGCAATAACAGTAGGGGACTTTAATACCCCCAGTTTCAACAACGAATAGATCATCCAGAAAGTCAATAAGGAAATAATGGACTTGAACCACACTTTAGACCAGATGTACCTAATTGACACATGCAGAACATTCCATCTCACAGAAGTATATGTTTTTCTCAAGCACACACAGAACATTCTTCAGGACAGATCATATATTATCTATATTATGTACTAGTATACCATCATATACTAAATAAATTTAGGGGCACCTGGGTGGTTCAATTGGTTAAGCATCCAACTTCAGCTCAGATCATCATCTCATGGTTCGTGGGTTCAAGCCCCAGGTTGGACTCTGGGCTGACAGCTCAGAGCCTGGAGCCTGCTTCGGATTCTGTGTCTGCCCCTCCCCTGCTCATGCTCTGTCTCTCTCAAAATAAATAAACAAAATTTAAAAAAAATTAATAAATGTAAAGAGACTGACAAAACCACAGTAAATTATCACCTCACACCTGTTACAATGGCTCCTATGAAAAAACAAAAACCAAACGTGAAGTAACAAGTGCTGGTGAGGATATGCAGAAAAGGGACACCTTGAGGACTAGTGGTGGGAATGCAAACTCGTGCAGCAACTGTGGGAAACAGTATGGAGATTTCTCAAAAAACTAAAACTATAAAACATCATAAGACCCAGTAATTCCACTACTGGGTATATATGTGAAGGAAATGAAATCAACTCAAAGAGCTACCTGCACTCCCGTGTCACCGTGGCATTCTTCACAATAATCAAAATATAGAAACAACCTAAATTCCCTTTGACAGATGAATAGGTGAAGAAAATGTGATATACATACACACACATAGACACATACGAACACACCCCCAGTGGAATGTGACACACAGCCATAAAGAGAAGATAGAAATTCCAACATTTGAGACTTTACAGGAAACTGGTGGATGTTACACAAAGTGAAATAAACAAGCACAAATAATGTCTGTTATTACTTATAGGTATAATCTTCAAAAATAATTTTTAAAAATTTGATTTTGGGGCGCCTGGGTGGTTTAGCAGATTAAGCATCTGACTTCAGCTCTAGTCGTGATCTCGCGGTTCGTGAGTTCGAACCCCGCATCAGGCACTACTGTACTGACAGCTCAGAGCCTGGAGTCTGTTTCACATTCTGTGTCTCCCTCTCTCTACCCCTCTTCTGCTCTTTTACTCTCCCCCTCAAAAATAAACGTTAACTTTTAAAAAAAATATCTGATTCTACAGAAACAGAGAATGAACTGGTGGTTGCCAGGGGCTGGGGTGAAAGGGAAATGAGATACAGGTGAAAGTACAAAACTTTCAGTTGTAAGAAGATTAAGTTTTGAGGATACAGCACAGTGACTATAATTTAAAATATCGTATTATATACTCGAAAGTTGCTGAAGAGTAAATCTAAAGTGTTCTTAGCACAAAAAAATAAAAAGTTAACTATGTGAGGTGATAAACGTGTTAATTATCTCCATGTTGGTAATCATTCTAAAATATGTGTATACATATGAGTCAGTATGTTGGGAAAAAATTATATACACAACAAATGATTAACAGGAAAAGCCTGAAAAGAGAGTATGGACCAAGCAAATCAATCCAAAATTGCTGGACATCACTGCAATCAGAAAGACGGTTATCACTTATGTGTAAATCTTTCCTGCACGTGTATATATAATTTTTAATAAGAATTGAAACTGACTGCTTCGTTTAACATTGTAAAAACATCCTTCTATATCAGTAACTCTAGAATTATATACTTATTTTAATGGTGATGCAATACCCTCTCAATTTATATATTTTTCCAACCCCCTAATGTTGGAGTTAGCTTATTTTTTAATTTTTACAAATACTAGAAATATTTGGATGTGTCCTTATGTAAAAACATCTTTGTATATTTACACTATTATTATCTTCTGTTTATTACAAAAATTTCAGAAAAAGGGAATACATGAATCACTTTTACGGAATTTGGATAATGAGAAATCACCATCACGACCATCGTCCGGTACCAATTTCCCAGTGCATGCATGTGCCAAGAACATGTCCAGGCCAATTAACAGCACTGGTTATCATCAAACTTTTAATCCTTTGTTAATCTTAAGAGGGGAAACAATGGTACTTTCCTATTTTAACTTGCATTTTTTTTAATTATCAATAATTTTATTTTTTATTTTATTTTTTTTAAATGTTTGTTTTTGAGAGAGAGAGAGAGAGAGAGAGAGAGAGAGCGCGCACACAAGTGAGCATGAACAGGGAAGGGGCAGAGAGAGAGGGAGATACAGAATCCGAAGCAAGCTCCAGGATCCAAGCTGTCAGCACAGAGCCCAACGCGGGGCTTGAACTCACAAATTGCGAGATCATGACCTGAGCCGAAGTCAGACACCCAACCGACTGAGCCACCCAGGTACCCCAAATTATCAATAATTTTAAAGATAAAATTAAAGCTTTATCATTTCTAAGTCCACTCACACAAACCATTTCTTGTATTAGGCAATAGCCAAATGAATGCCAGGTAGGGACAATGAAGTTAGTAAGCTTCACTTCTGTGGGTGGTAGTTATTTAATGGCATCAATGTTTTCTTTCCTCGGGGATTATTTTTTGTCTTCACGTGCAGAACAGCAGCTGTTTGGTTCAGCGATCTTCGAGATTACCATAGGTAGAACGGCCCCAACTATAATTCAGCAGGGAAGATGCCACCCTGATGGTGCCACTGCCATAATATAAGAGACATGAAAAATATTTGCACTGGCATATGTCAACCTGTCCAGCTCTGCAAAATGTATACATTTATTTAATATTCTGAGTGCAGCTGCTTTAAATGCCACTGTGAGGAATATTTTAGAAATCTCTCTAGAAGATCACCTCTAACTTTTAAAAGCTGTATCGGTTTAAAAGTTTCATGAGCCACGTGGATACTAGCTCAGTAAAAGAAAGAAAAAAGATAAGAATTTTCAATGATCTATTAGGAGAAAAAAAGGTTTTCATGTCTTTGGAAATGGGGCCTCTGTTACAAGGTACTTGCACACATGTGGACTCCTGCAGCTCATTTTCAGCCGTCGAAAGATGAAGCAGGTTTATGCTAGTGTGTTCAAGTTGGCTATTTATAAAGCTTAACCACACACACACACACACACACACACGCACGCACATACACACACACAGAAAGAAATCTCCTCACCAGAATAACATGGAGCCTCAGGACAGAAGCTCCTATTTAAAAGAAGGTTTTATTTTTCAGAATCCACCATTTCCCCACTAAATAAAATCTCAACACTTTTCATGTAATGAATATAGGGAACTGTACTCAAAACAACAAAAGCAACAGCAAACTCAACAGTCCGCAAGCACTTCGTGGTCACGAAAGAAGAGGGTGTACAGATTATAAATCAAAACAAACTCAAACAGAGAAAACAGGATGTTCTTACACATTTTTCTCAACATAACTCCCCCACCCCTGGTTTACTGAATGAACTATAAATGTCACTTCCATGAAGACTTGGAAGATGGAAGATAGGCAATTTGACTGTTTCTAATAATTATGCCAAAAACAATCCTTTGGAAAATACGAACTCACTGTCGGAGTCCATTTTAAAGCCAGAAGTGACTTATGGAATCCGAAGTGGGGAGGGGTGAGGGAGTTTATTATTTCCTCAGTGTTTTCTATTGCTTACTTTTGCACACTCTTGAATTTTATTAACGGGAACTATTGACTTGTTAAAAACTACTTACTGAGTGCCTAGTATGTACTGGGCACTTGAACTCATTTAAGATGCAAGCATGAATGAAACAGACAGAGATACGCGCCCTCATGGAGATCACATCACCTGCTGGAATCTTTTTCACCTAACGTGCTCTACAGATAGAACCCCGTGCTATGACTATACTACAGTTTATTTACCCATCCCCCAGCTAATGGGCAATAGGGTTATTTCTATTTCTCTATTACACACAATGGAACGGTAAACATACTTGTACTAATACATTGGTAGATACGTGCCAGGTTTTCCAAAGCCGTTATTCTCCAAATGTGGTCCACACGATGCCACGGGTTCCAACACTCTTTGAGGGGATCCAGGAAGAGAAAACGATTCCACTAATACTACTAAAATAGGATTTTCTTCTTTCACTGCACGGACATTGCCCTTATGGTATAAAATCAATGGTGGTTTAAACTTCAAGCAGAATTAAAACCTTAGCAGAATTAAAACAGCAGCACCAAAGCTACCAGTCTAGTATGGCTGCTCTTTTTTTTTTTTTAATGTTTATTTATTTTTGAGACAGAGAGAAACAGAGCATGTGCAGGGGAGGGGCAGAGAGAGAGGGGGAGACACAGAATCCGAAGCAGGCTCCAGGCTCTGACCTGTCAGCACAGAGCCCGACACTGGGCCCGAACTCATCAACAGCAAGATCAAGACCTGAGCAGAAGTCGGACACTCAACAGACTGAGCCAACCAGGTGCCCCACGGCTGCTCTACTTTTCATTGCTACACACCTGCAGCCAAAGTAAGTGCCAGCCTCAAGTTCTTAAGGAAGTAGTAAAAATTCATTAACTTTTTTGTTAAGTTTATTGATTTTTGACACAGAGAGAGAGAATTCGAGTGTGAGCTAGGGAGGGGCAGAGAGAGAGGGAGACAGAAACCGAAGCAGGCTCCAGGCTCCGAGCTGTCAGCACAGAGCCTGACACGGGGCTCGAACTCATGAGCCATGAGATCATGACCTGAGCGGAAGTCAAACACTTAACCGCCTGAGCCACCCAGGGGCGCCCGGGTGGCTCAGTCGGTTAGGTGTCTGACTCTTGGTTTCGATGCAGATCATGATCTCACGGTTCATGAGTTTGAGCCCTGCTTTGGGCTCTGTGCTGTGTGGAGCTGGCTTGGGATTCACTTTCTCTCCTTCTCTCTCTGCCTCTCCCCCACTGTGTGTGAGCACACACGCGTGCTCTCTCTCAAAAATGGATAAACTTTTAAAAATTCATTAATTTTATTAGGTCTTCACCCTTGAGTGCATGTTTGTTTTAATAACAACAATTACGCATAAATCCCTTCTGGTGCATACCAGACCAGGAGGCCCGTCTACAGGAAAAGCTCTTGTGTAACTCAGTTATAAGTGAAAGGTTTTTGTTTTTTCTCATGGAACCCCACATTAGACTTGAAAGAAAGATTAAAAAATTATTATTCAAACTGGGTATTTAGCAGACATTTTCATAAACATAAAAAGATTGCCATTTCAAAAGAAAAACTGACAGGACTCATTGCTTGTAACTAAATGTGTGTTCTCCTTTGAAAATTAGAATTTTGGGGGTGCCTGGTGGTTCAGCCAGCTAAGTGTCTGACTCTTGATTTTGACTCAGATCATGACCTGAAGTCCCTGGGATGAAGTCCTGCATCTGGCTCTGCACTGACAGGGTGGAGCCTGTTTGGGATTCTCTCTCTCCACTCTCTCTCTCCCTCAAAATAAATATTAAAAAATAAAATAAAATAAGAAAATTAGAATTTTTGAAGACTTTTACTTTTCATGGTGAACCTTACGCTTTCCTAATACCCAAATACTTTTCAGGTGGCATCAGTAGTAATGTTAATGAAAGTAATTATTTTTTTTTATGTTTATTTTTGAGAGAGACAGACAAAGCACGAGTAGGGCAGGGGCAGAGAGAGAGGGAGACAAAGAATCCTAAGCAGGATCCAGGTTCTGAGCTGTCAGCACAGAGCCCAATGTGGGACTCGGGAACCACGAGATCATGACCTGAGCCGAAATTGGATGCCTAACTGACTGAGTCACCCAGGCTCCCCTGGATATACAGTATAAACGTAAATTGAATTCTAAAGCATTCTACAATTAAAATCGTACAACAATCAGGAGGAAAAGCATAAAGTGCAAGGAGCACTGATCTTGAGGCCAGGTTACGTTCTCTCTTTCTTACCTGTGACCATACCGTGCTCACAGGAGTGGACTTAGCAAGGAAGGATGTGATGGCACTCAAATATCCTCCAACCAAACCCTAAAAGAATTGAGTCACAGGTTTAAAAGAATGAGTTTTAAGTATTCCCCGGGGGGGAGGGGGGTGCACAGGGTGTGATGCCAGTTATGACGATCTTTGCAAAAATTTTGCATCAGTATTATTTAAGTTTGCTTATTTTCGAGAGAGATAAAGCGTGTGTGTGTGTGTGTGTGTGTGTGTGCGCGCGCGCGCGCGAACGCGCACATGAGCGGAGGAGAAGGGCAGAGGAAGAGAGAAAAGAATCCCAAGCAGGCTCCATGCCGCCAGCACAGAGACTGGCACGGGGCTCATTCCCACAAACTGTGAGATGATGACCTGAGCCAAGTTCAGGAGTCGGATGCTTAACCGACTGAGCCACACAGGTGCCTCTGGCATCAGTATTCTTCAGAGAATTCTCACTTCATCCCAGAAAATGCACATCAGCTGCAACTCAAGAGACCACATAATAGACTAAAGATGGTCACTGCCTTAGTTCCATCACACAATGTAAGCAATCTCCTAAAAAGTGAAAAGGAAGCATGGGTTACAAAGCCTCTGAGGACCATGACTAAATACACCCTACAAAACCTACTACATGGGTAGATTTGTAGCTCATGAGCCAACACAGCTGCTGCTCATGGAATCAGCCTCCATTTAGGTTTTTGTGACACAGAACCTATTTCTGGTCCAAATGAGTCAACTTTTCTTGTCAATTGCTGTGATCTGTTGACCACACTCACATTACAAGCCTCCAAGGCCATTTTCCAAAACATTAAGTTGTTCTTCACGATCCTTTTAATGATGGCAAGCATTCCTCTCTTATATTTGCTTAATTTCAGTTCAACTTCTGCCAAGCTTCCATTAACCTAAAGAATAATGGCTATTGTGCTCTAATGTATACATTGTCTTGTCTACATTGATGTATTGTGTTACTCTGAAGAGACCCAATGTGGTTTTACAGAAACACAAAACAAAAAGAGAAAATCATTGCTGTGGATGCCAACATTCAACACACAGAACCATTAGGAGGGAAGAGAAATTAAAAAGATGTGCACGTGAAAGAGTAGTGAAGGCTAACTTCTGAGAATATGCACACTCATTGTAATTCTAATAGATTAATATTTAGAACAGTGACAATCCAGTATCTAAGTGAGCAACTGATTCCATTGTGTATTCAAAACAAAACAAAAAAAATATATCTGATTCTTTATTGTATCAAATACTTAATATATAAGCTTAAAAATTCTTGGTTCTGGGCACCTGGGTGGATTAGTTGGTTAAGCGTCTGACTTCAGCTCAGGTCATGATCTTGTGGTTCGTGGGATCGAGCACCACGTTGGGCTCTGTGCTGACAGCTCAGCACCTAGAGCCTGCTTTGGATTCTGTGTCTCCCTTTCTTTCTCTGCCCCTTCCCTGCTCATGCTCTCTCAAAAATAAACATTAAAAAAAATTCTTGTTTCTATGAAGACATAATACAATATTTACACGTATATACAAATATAACCTAATATCTGTATTATATATATGTATATATTTTTATATATTTATTTTATGGTTTTGTATTTTTCCTGAAGTTAAGATGTTCATTGGAAATTCTCTGCTATATTCGCTCTCCAATTTCTTTTGACCATTAAGCCTGCTCTGACTAGAATGCACACACTGTGCAACTGTATGTTGAAAAAAAGCAGCAAACAGCACATACGACTGAAGATGGAAATACATCTTGAAATTCCATATATCCCCAGTATTTTCTGATTCTTCAAATCTTTGCAGTCCTCATCAGTTTTCATGACTTTCTACATAAATATATATTTAATTAGTCATTATCACCGGAAGCCTCTAATCTGATTTTGCACTTCCACACAAAGCCAATGACTGTTTCCACAAGGCTCCTCTGTCAGTTCCTACTAGTCTAAATAATGGTGATATCATGGCTGCTACTGATGGTTTCTGTCTACTTTACATCAAGCTACAGCTCATTTCCCTTCCCCCCCCCCCCCCAGGAGAATATACAAAATAGAGGAGCATCAGGTAAGCAAAGCTTTTTTTTTTTTTTTTTTTTTGGACCTACAGAATATTTTTTTCTCTTTTAAGAATTCCAACAGGGTAAGAATGACAAGAATGACTTGGAACCCCTCCATGGAAAATATGTACCATGACCCCAAAAGTCCGAACAGACTACAGAGAGACACTAAAGACCCCCAGAAATTAAATGTGCAAATCTTTATCTTTCCACTCGTTGGTGATACACCTCACAGAGAGAGGACTCTGCTTTTTAACTTAATTTTTTTTCTGTCAGGTCTGTATTAAAATCATAAAATCCTTGTTCCTTCCTTTGGACATTATCCATTTTATTAGGCACTTTCATGCATGAGTTTTTATTCAGTGTTTGAGGTAAAAAAAAATCTAATATATGTTTCATATCCTCTAAATTTTTGTGAGCACACAGAAGAACATTTAAAATAAAAGTTTATAGCAAAGTCCCAGAGATATAAACTTGGCATATTGTGTTTCTGAGCACACAGCTACGTTTACTTTTCTTCCCATGCCTTACGCTGTCAAAGATGATGAAAATTCCTTCCCTAAATAAAAGAAATCTCTCTCTTTAAATGAAAATGAAAGTGGAACCAGAGGAAACTTACTAAGATTGAGATGTGTTATCCCAGTGTACCTAAGGCAGAGTACAGCAGAGTTTTTGTCTCTAGAAAGGCTCCACATGACAAGAACCACACAGTAGGAAAGTTCTCTCCGGGTTCCCTTGGAAAGGTTTAAGTGTTTTCTAGCCGGTATTCTTCTCTGCTACTTCTGCTATTTTACATCAACTTATTTTCTCTTCTGATGTAAGCAAAGGGGTCACAGAAAATTCTCAATGAAAACTCATTAAATAAAGATACAATAGGTCAGGAATAAATGTAGGCATTATGAAATGTAAACAGCACTGGATACACATATAATTAGATTACAAGAATTCTTTTCAGCTCCCACATGGAAAAAAATATGCATTTTAAGGTAAATATGACCTAGCAAATTTAAAAGCTAATATACAGATTAAACTTTGCCATATTGGAAACATTAAATGTAACTGAGTTGCACTGTAAAACCCTTCTGGCATTGACTACTGCAAATGCTTTCTCAATAGGCTAGAGACATACGTACATTACCATTTTGTTATTTCTATACAAGCACACAAACCTACTTATGTAAGTATTGATATTTACCTAGGATGTTAAACAGTAACATGAGGACATCATCTCACATTTTGAAACTTGTACTTCTTAAGTAAATTTGTATCTATTAACAACACCATGTTCTGGCCACAATGACAAACCCCTCCAGCCCCCAAGTAACATTTCTAAGTTGTTGAAAGACAAAATCTAAGTGGTTCAAAACATCAGAGTACCGGATAACCATTCAGAAAAGCAAAAGATTCTGTGCACTAAACCTCTTTATGAGACTATAGTAGTTGGAGACGAAATTGTAAATGGAGAAGGGTAGATTGCTTTGATTTAGAAAATTGTTGCCATTAAACAGTTTACAAAGAGCCTACTGTTTCTGCATCATTATCCCCAATGTGTCAAAGTCAGCATTTTCACAATATTTAAAGCACTCCCAACTTGCTCATAAATATCATTTATATTCCTGCACAGCTATTCAGCATATCAGGAATATCATTCACAGTGTTCTATGGTTACACAGTATGATCATCTGAGCCAATGCATGTGAACCCAAAATAAAGACAGAGAAGAGGGCACAATCCTCTCCAAGCAGAATCGTGGAAATCATGTATTTTTACTGCCAACGTTGACCCAAGACTCAAGGCCATCATGTGCTTTTATGTGGAGAGTAGCCCAGAAGGTCATCTGACCTTACGCAGGCAGCAGGATCTTGCTACTGGGCAACTCAATTGTGGATGAACAGCTGGCCCCTGGACTGGCATTCCCATTTATTTTTATTTATTTGCTTCGTACTGAAAGAGGCCTTTCTTGTGTCAACCTTAAAAATAAACCAAATGGTTATTTTATGAGCAAAATGACTTTATTCAGGAATAGCAGAGGAATTACAATTAGGGACATGCAAGATATTGTGAACCACAGGCAAGTCCAAAGAGGCAAAAGAGAGGTCAGTTTTTATTAGGTTTTAGGAGGAAGTCAAGGAAAGTTGTCTTAAATAAAATTCAGTGTAGAAGACCGGAGTTTGGGGTGGTGGTATCTCACTGGGTACAAGTGTAATGGTGAGTGCATTGTTGCTGAGGCAGGGAAGGATCTTCTTCCTTCTTTCTTCTTAAAAGCAGGGATGATATTCCTATGTGAAAAATGTCCTCCCTCGTCAAGATAATTCTTATCTTCCTTCCTTCTGCTGGTTATGCAGGCTGCAATGACTGGCATGTGCATGAGAGCGCCCCCTTCGGGGATTCCCGACTCCATTTTTAAAAAAAAAATTTTTAATGTTAATTTATTTTTGAGAGAGAGAGACAGAGTGTGAGTGGGGGAGAGGAAGAGAGAGAGGGAGACACAGAATGTGAAGCAGGCTCCAGGCTCCGAGCTGTCAGCACAGTGCCCTACACGGGACTCTAACTCTTGAACCATGAGATCATGACCGGAGCAGAAGTCAGATGCTTAACCAACTGAGCCACCCAGGCAACCCCCCCCCCCCACCTCAACTCCATTTTAAATGCGGTTTCCTTTATTTTCACACTTGCTGAAGGAAAAATAGAACCAGACTCAAAATTGCCTTTTCTGCTACTCTACCTACTGAAACCCCAACAGAGCCATTTCAGGCCACTGCTTGGACAAGAAGCTACAGCCCCCGCTGACAATGGTCACCGCCTTCTCTCAAACCCTCTCACATTTGTAACACCAATCTTGATACGCAATCTGCTGTACCCTCTGATGGACCCCTTATGACATTCCTATGTACATGAGTAACTTTAAGCCAGGAGAATGTTAAAAGTTTTCTTTAATTGGAATTTGCAAACACATTCATTTACGTGTGTAAGAGCAACACTACAGCATTATAAGTGCCTTCCTGTTTCTGAGGCTCTGAAGAAAACAATGGCCACCATAGACAACAAGGTATTCCTGCTGCTATGACTAAAACTGAAGCCTGTAGCAATCACAGGGTAAAAGGGAATCAATCAGAAAAGAAGACTGTTAATTTGTTTATTAAATGTGTAAATCCGGGGCGGGGGGGGGGGGGGGCGCCTGGGTGGTTTAGCTGCTTAAGCGTCCAACTTTGGCTCAGGTCACAATCTCACAGTTTGTGGGTTCGAGCCCCGTGTCAGGCTCTGTGCTGACAGCATAGAGCCTGCTTGAGATTCTCTCTCTCCTCCCTGTTTCTGCCCCTTCTCCCCCCCACCCCCTCAAAATAAATTATTTTTTTTTTTAAAGTATGTCTTCAAGTAGCCAGTGTAAAAGCTTAACGTGCAAAGAAGAAAATGCCAAACTGGGAAATATTGCCCAGAAAAAGAGGTAACTTCTTTTATCTATTAAGCACTCCAACACAAAACATCAAGACTAACAATATCTCACTGAAAAAGTGAGCCACAGATAGAAAAGCAATTTGCCCAGTGAGAAGAGATTTTTCTAACACACCAAAAGAAGTGTCAATATTGTGATCAAAACAAAACAAAACAAAAAACACCAAGTTTTACAAGACACTGTTTACTGATTTATTTATTTACCTATCAGAGTGACAAAGATTAAGACAGAATGATGACTTCTTAGGTTTCTGAGGTCCTGGCAAAAACACCACAGCCATACATGTACTGCAGGAAGATTACTCGGCAACATATATCAGAATATTTGAAAACTGCAATCTCCAACCTAGTAATTCCATTCATACAAATGATCCCAAGGAAATTAGCAAGTCAGTTCATAAATATGTGTGCAGCACAACTTATTACAGGAGAAAAAAATGGAAATACCAACCATGCCTAGTATGCAACTAGGCAAATAAATTATAGTCTTTCATCGAACCTATGAAGTCCAGTAGAAATGACTGTGCACACATAATTATCAAAAAGGAAAGTATACAATGCATCGCAAGTGCAAAAAAAAACTTGTCACAGAAAAGTAAGGCACACTATAAATAGCTGTGTAATAGAACACATATTATTAATTAATTAATGTCGTCAGGTGGTCCCAGCCCCGCCCAACCTGCTAAGGGAGACTAGGAATCTGCTTCTGCAGCTACTTCTCTCCCAACCTTCTAAGGAGGGACCCAGACACGCAGACGCTTTCTTTCAGATTTCTAATATCACGTAAATTCAGGAAGAAAACCGAAGGGAGTGGCGGCTACGTGACACCAATCTGATTCTGGGTAGCGTTTTTTTTTTTTTTTTTTTTTTTTTGGAGAGTTTTAATCAAAGTTGTACTTAAAAAAAAAAAGTGCAGGAGCTACAGTAGCATTTGACAGGTGTGGATAGAACAAAAGGGTATGTGAGAGGTGAATTACTATGTTTCACATACTTAACCTTTAAATATGCCAAGAAATACAATTAAAGGATTTCTGCTACTTAAATTTCATCGCCATTGATGGATATGTCCTTCTGAACAGAACACTGCACTGAGACTAGACCCTGGGGGTCCTGGTGAGGGGTATGAGACGGTGCGTGATTTGACACCCACGTTCACTTCCTGCTACTATGTGACTTAAACATTCAAGCTTTGGGACATGAAATTTCTGGTTCTTTGATAATGAACGTCCATTGCTAATAAAATAGGTATAGTTCACAAAGAGTTATTAAAAACCTGAGTTGCTATACAAATGTTCTTGGGCGCTCTTTCTAGTTTCCTGGCAGTAAGTTTTTCCTCCCCACACCCAAATCACCTATGAGACAGGGATGTAAGTGAAAGTTGGTTTCTTTGGGATGTATTGCTAGGAAGCACTGACACGTGATTGGATAATAGCAAAGCCTGTAGGTAGAGTGATCCAAAGGGAGAGGGAAGGGAAGAAGGGCAATACAGGGTATAGATCTGAGCAGGTTACTCTGTACCATGGGGCCCAACCCTCCTGGGGACCTTGGAGAGATGCTGTCAGATACCTTCAGAGCTATTTATCCACCAGTTCTCTTGGACTAATTCCATTTCTAACATACCCACACTCAGGTCCAGCACGGTCAGCCAGAGAAAGCCCACCAGAGTGCCCGAGAGTAGCCCCAATCTTCCTGGGTAGATAATGGAGTGTCAGCTACATAGTGACAATGTTATACATTATTTTTAAAGTTCCCTCCTCTCCTACACCCTCCCCATGGTAGCACACAGACTGGATAAGAAATGTTAAAGGTAACACCAATCTTACCTAATACATCTGAGTCCTACCTAGATCTAATGTCCTTAGAATGCAAGCCCATGGAGAGCAACCCACCATGAGAACACTGTCCACTGTACTTCGTCTTTACCTCTTCTCACCCAGGATATTGAGTTCTTAGCAATGAACTTAGTGAACAAACAAAAAAAGACATTCAATGAGACTATAAATATACGGTGTAATTTAAAGTGTGATTCCATTTTCAGCAGATTATAGACATTTGAGGGAGGAAACAAAAAGAGGAACTTGACAGGGGCGCCTGGGTGGCTCAGTCGGTTAAGCATCCTACTTCGGCTCAGGTCATGATCTCATGGTCTGTGAGTTCCAGCCCCGCATTGGGCTCTGTGCTGACAGCTCAGAGCCTGGAGCCTGTTTCAGATTCTGTGTCTCCCTCTCTCTCTCTGCTCCTCCCCCACTCGTGCTCTGTCTCCCTCTGTCTCAAAGATAAACAAACATTAAATTTTTTTTTTTTTTTTTTTTAAAAAGAGGAACTTGACAGTCTGGATGAGAAACAGTGGTTTTTGACTCCTCATTAAAAACAATTTGTGTCTCAACACACTACAACAGAGATTCTCCTCTCCAAGTGTTCCCAGACTGGCTGTGTCAGTCTCACCTAGTAGTTTGTTGGAACCACACATTTCTAGCCCTCAGCCCAGACCCACTAAACTTGCCAGAAACTCTGTAACAAGACCTCCAGGAGATTCTCAAGCTGGGGAACCACTCCTCAGAAGACTGGTTTCAAATTGTAGCTTGTAGAACATGTTGCTGCAGAAATTTACGTAAAATGTTTGGTCACCCCCAGCCCCAGCAGTTAGAGATGAAATGTCATGGCACTCACAGCCATTAGAGATGAAGTATCACATTGTCTGCAGCTTACTTTGAAATAGGACAACAACATTAGATAGATGAACAACAGCATTAGATGTAAGAAGAGATAGAAAGGAAATCTGGCAAATTCTAACAACCATGGAATCACCAATGGAGAGTATATGACATGCAGTCTTCCCAGAGACTGTGTTACAATAGATCTGTACTCAGGAATCAGGTTTTTACCAAGTATCCTGTCTTTTCCTTAGGATGATGGCTTATATGACTCTAAAAAACACAGTTAAAAAACACTGCTCCAGACACCTTTCCTATTTCTTGGTAAACAGTGGATTTGGCAGAGCAGTCATCTTCCCCTGAAGATACAAGCAACTTATATTTAACGGTCCAAACCTGCGGATGGTTTTACGGGGGTGTTTCTCTTGCCCACAGTCCCATTAGCTGCACACAGTGGGTTACCAATAATTCTCCTGATGGTTCCTATTTTCCTGTATGTATCACAGAGGATCACAGTCAATGTGTTTTGAATCAGGACACATGGCAAGCAATTTTATAAACTCCTCACATGGTCACTCGATAGAAGATCAAGTCAGTCCCACACAATGAATGAGTATCAGGGTACAAGAGAAACCTTCCTTCTTTCTGCCCATCCACCAGACAAAATCTGATCTACTTGGGATTCTCAGGTCACAGGGAATAATCAGAATTCACAGACATGCCTCACTGAGTTTTATTTTATTCACAAGACCCCTATCCGCGAGCTCCACCGAGCCCTAAAAATTCCACGGAGGACTTTTTTTTTTTTTTTTAGACCACAAATCACACTGGGAAGAAATCACTTCAATTATTACATCAATGGTAAGTTAAATTTTTCAGAATGTTACAAGATTGAGAACCAAGAAAGTCTTGATGATGGGGGTGGGGGCAGGGCAAAACCTATATTCTATAATACTGATACCATGAAGCATGGCATTTAGGCCACTGGAAAATTACAGTGTCCAACATTTTACCCTATTCTCCTAAATATAAATAACGGGGGGAAAATAACACATGTTACTGAAGCCATTTATACAACATCTTTTTCAATATGTTTGTCTCATAAAGTTGAATTAACTATGATTTTCTCATTTTAAAACTATTAGCTGGCGGCTGCATGTTTCACTATTAATTCCATGTGTACAAAATATTTGTCACATCACTGGCCATTTGTTAATAACATGTTTCGGTATTAGTTCCTTCTCCCATCAAAGATGTGTCTGTTCTGCCTAATTTACATGATTATTAAGGATCTTGACTTTCTTCTGAGTACTTGTGCAAAGGTTATAACAAGATGACAAGCCAAGATGTTTCCAAAGGAGGAAGCAGTAAATTCAGTGGCTGTTAGCATATCCAAGGATCAGTTCAATCAACTGCAAATCTGTCCCCTCTAAAAACAAAAGCTTCTCCCTCATATTCCTGTCCCAATTTTGGTTTTGGCTTCTCTTTCTTACTACCTTTCTACCTGGAAGACTAGCTGTGCAATGAATAAGTCAGAATTAAAACCCATATAACATGGAACTTCACTCAAAGAGAACCATCTAAAGCCCTGCCTTTTGTTATTTTTTCACCTTATATATCAAATATGGGTGACATCTTATCTTTCACACATTTAGTTTTGAGTATTTACAAAAATCATTTCTAGGTTATAATGGAAAGATGCTGAATTACTGCAATATAACTTATATGGCAGAAAATTCTAGGGATTTTGCTCTGTTAGTTACAGCTCTCAAAAACTGGTATTGTTGTGGTTTAGTTGTGTTAACACAAAATAATCACAAATTATAAACGAATAATCACAAATAATAGTCATAGGTCAGGGCATGATCCCAGGTTCTCAAACCAGTAATTTTTAAACTATGGAAGATTCGATTGAGAAAACCATTCTATTCTCCTGTAAATATCTTCCACTCTCAGGAAGGCGGGTATCAAAGGAATAGATTTGTGACCAAAATACTTTCTAACCACCTAACCTATCACTAGAAACATGTGACTTCTGAGCTTCGAGGCTGGAATAAATCAACAACTGTTTATGTCCCCCATGTAAATCTCAACAGCAGGGCCACCAAGTCAGAGTCCAATGTGTTATCCAAGCTTTGCACGCTGGTATATACATGTTCTGGTTTTTCTCCCAGTGTGACATCCCATATACTCAAATACACTGTGACACGGGGAGCAGAGAATTCTGAACCTGGGTGCCAGAGACAAAGGAGATAAATTTTCTGTAAATTGTAAATGGAAGACGCCAAATCATCCCACTGACCGTGAAGAGATAAACACTTTCTCCAACCTGATTGGCTGCCTTATTTTTTTATCCACAGTTTTTAATGCCCACATAAACCCTCAAACACACCAAACTAGTAGCTATATTGCAAATAAAGCAGTCAGTCACTAAATTAAACACCACAGACTAAGAACAGCTCTGGTCCACACACAACCATGGGCTATGGTGATGCATGTGTCATTCAGTAGTTTACAATATTCCTCCATGATCCCAAACAGAGGCATTCCCAAGAATATCTATCTGTATTTAGGAACATATATTCCTGCTATGGGACAGAGAAGTATTCCATACTATAGGGATAAAATGATTTTGCGCACTTTTGTGAGCACAGGGTGTGCGAGGGTGCCTTTGAAAATCTTCCACTAGTCCTGTCTTCCTGCCTTATTAAATGCACCCTGGAAAGGGTCACAGACCAGAAGGAAAGTAAGCAGGTAGGAAGGCAGAGGAGAAACTGGCATGTCAAAAAATTGAGGCAGGGAAAAAGTATATTGAAGTCAGAGATGGGAACAGACCTTCCCCAGTGGCCCAAAGCCAATCCTGCAATGGTCTCTAACAGAAAATCTCCATGGTCACTGGAAACTCTGAATATGAGTTATGTACCCACTGCTCTTTGGCTCAAATGATCTAGCTCTTAAGTCTATCCTAGGGAATCAAACATTGCTTTTTGGCAAATCATCTCATGGTTCTTTTTTATACACACACACACACACACACACACACACACACACAGCCAAACTTGATTGAATGAATATTGCTAAAGGTATCACTGAATTTTAGACACAAATGCCTTATGCCACAGTTATTAGTTGCTCAACCTTTAAAAAAACCCTTAAGAATAGCAAATTTGAAAATTTAGACACATCTCCTCTTAGGGAGACTGGCATTGGGCAAACTATCCTATGCAAATGTATTCTAGTGAAGTTGCTACATTCTAAAGGAGAATATATTACCTTTGTGTTAAATGATCATTTAATTCCCCAGAAATTAGGTTGAAAAAATACAGACATTCAAGAAGATCAATGGATGAATGTTGAAAGGTTTCATTTTGAGGATCCTTTTAAAACACTGAACTAGCACACTGATTATAAATAGTGTACAACAATTTTAATACGATCATTTGCATTCTGAAAACATTTTAAAGCAATGAGAAAGCAAAAGGCAAATTAAATTTTTACTGCATGCCAATCAATTTGGATAATGCAGCAGTGAAAAAATATCACAAACACAGACCTTTAATAATTTATAACTTTGACAGTAATAACTAAAAATATGATTACCACTGTGGAAATATTGAAATTAAACCAACAGTTGACTTTCTTGACTATCTGATTTTGCTTTTTGTTTTTAGCCCCAGAATAGGGAAAGGAAATACAGTTTTTCCATATTTGCATAGAATGAGGCTTTTACATAGTTTTTCCAACAAACATGATCAGAAGTTGAGTTTGTTTGAGAGAAAATATTCTAGCGAGTTACTGAAGGAAGCAAAATTCAACATATGCTGTGTACCACACTGGAATGCTAAGAGAAACTGCCCACAAATTGGGGCATAGTCTCTGAACTCAGTAGCAAAAGCCGACTGCTTTCTTGATGACTGCAAGCTGAAGTCCATGCATGCGCTCAGTCCCAGCAGACCCACTGAATAGGCTACCTGCATGAATAAAATGTCAGTAGTGACCCAAAACATTATTTCCTTATGTCAGAATGGAAAGAAATCATTCTGCTCAAAAGCAAGATCTAAATAAGTTATGGCCACGTAAGTTTCTCCTGCCTTTGAGGATACCTCAAAAGTAACCAATTTTTAATTGAAGCGATATTAGCAGCAACCTTGGAAACTCCTATCAAATATCGTCTCCTACATATGCTCTGGGGGTCATGTTGAGATGTGGGGGGCAGGGAGGCTGAAATTTATGAGAGACGCTGATGCCTCTTCAAGTGCACATCTGAAAAAGACAGCATGAAGATCATTCTGCAGTTCAGGTCTATGATATATTGTATCAGAATTTATAACCACTGCAGTATTTCTAAATCATTACTCTCCCACAATGGGGTCAGCATTTTGAATATTACTCAGGAAAAAGCAGCTACACATATAAATAAATAAACGTGAAAAATGCAAATAACAGTCCTGACAAAACAGGGCAGGATGGTTATTGGACAGCAATTCCTCACTGGCATCTGTTCATCCAGCTGCTAGTTGAGAAGACAGAGAGCAGGTGTCGATTTAAGTGCGGCGTTATGGTTAATTTCATAGAAGGCAGTGCTGAAAAGAAAAGAGTATCCAAACAACAGGAAAATTCAAAATCAAACAGAAAAATCACCATTTCCTTGTGTCTATCTGGGCTTGGTGTTTCAAAAACCACATCCTCAGAAGAGGGTCCTTTCTTCACGTACTGCTCCACAGTTGCGAGCAAAGAAAAATTTCTGTGTAATGCTCAGGTCTAGGCGACTTTCAGACAAACTTGGAGAGAGGGCGCTGCCGGGCTCTGACCCCTCGGTCAGTGGTGATAAAACTGGGGAGCTCGGCTATGTCTCTTGTGATACGTTGCTTGTTTTTGGCATGCAGACCAGAAAGATAACAGCACTGAATCAGGACACCTAGTGAGGACTCCTGCATAAATGCATTAATATCTACACCTCTCCTTAAGCAATCATAAAACTCTCCATGGGCATAATTAAAAAATGATTCCAACTCAATGTTTAGATTTTAGGGAGTGCCAGAATGGTTAAAGAAGTATCATGTCATATAATGTGTCACAAAATCATAGACTTTGGAGCTGGAGGCTAATTCTTCTAAGTGGCAGAGAGGTTAAATGATGTCCCCAAAGCAACACAGCTAATAAGGAAAGTGGATTCACATTCAACCTGGAAATCACTCCTCAATTACTACACATGAACTAAAAGAGAAGCTTCAGAACTGCATTTTCTTTATCTTAGCTCTTTTATCATTGAGTCTTCATATATTAATGGATATTTATTATTAACTCTCATTAAACTGGTTACACATTCTGTGAATTTTAATATATGGATAGCTTTCCAGAGACTGAAATCTCTCATTTCAATCTCTCATCTCAAAGGTTGCCAGCCTGGTAAGCATTCTTTGTATTTCATTAGCTAATAACCATGCACATACCTCCTGTTACAAGTAAACCTATCTTTTAAATAGAGTATTTATCAGTCCCACCATGAGGCAGCTTGATGGAATAATCCCTTTCCTCTTGAATGAATTTTCCCAAGAAGCAAAGCTAAGAAATTTCAACACTGAAACTTTCTAAAGCTTTAAAATATTTAAAGTTAAAAAAATTACATGCAAGATGATAGATGCTTACTACACGGTAGGCACATTGCTAAATGCCTCACATGAATTATATTATTTAATCCTTCTAACAGACCTGTCCCTTACATACCAACAGATTAAATGAGTAACTCCATGTCATAAGCTCTGGGTGGTACAACAGAGATTTAAATCCAAGTAGCCAATGTGCATCTAGCATATGACCCAGTCACTTCCCTCCTAGGTATTTAACCAAGAGATGGAATGCATGGCCAAAGACCGGCACACGAAGGCTCACAGCAGGTTTATCTGTAACAGCCAAATAGTAAAGACAATCTAAATGTCCATCAACAGGTAAATGGATAAACACTGTCACATGTACACGCAACCAAATATTCAGCAATAAAAAGCAACTACAACAGCATGCGTGAATCTCAAAACAATTGATCTGAGTCAGAATTTTGACACACACACACACACACACACACACACACACACAAACAGAACACTTATAATTCCATTTATACAAACTTTTAGAAAATGCAAACTAATCTGTAGCAACACAAAGCCTATCAGTGGATGCCTGGAAGGAGAGTACAGAAGAGGCAGGGAGGGACTCATAAGGGTACGAGGAAATGTTTCAGGGTGATGGTTACGTTTATTATTTTCATTAGGGTGACAGTTTCACACAGGACTATATAGGTCAAAATTTATCACACTGTGCACTTTAAGTATGTACAGTTTACTGTACAGTAATTATATCTCAATAAAAAAATCTGGCATTCCAACTCCAATGTTTGTGCCTCAGCCAACACAGCCTGCAGCCTCACGTGTGATAAAATTTCTACTTCGAAGAAGTATACTGACTTTAATTCAGTTTTACTTGGTGCAACACCACTTATTTTCCCCTATAAGATATAAAGGGATAACTAATGCCTGTTGTTCTAATGTGTGATTCTGTTACCTCCCTGCAAGTGAAATCCCCAGGGACAACCTCAGTTTTGATCAACTCCATTTCTCACTGATGCTGCCTATCTTTCCCAGCTGTCTGTGATCTCTGCAGTTCTGCTGGTCTACGTGCGTTTTTGGGTTTTTTTTGTTTTTTGTTTTTTGTTTTTTAAACTTTCTCTTTTCATCTATTTTCCTCGGTGTCCGCTATTCCAATCCCCGGGGTTGTGAAGTTATGTAAAAATGAGAAGCACACACTGCATATAAAATTAAGTGAAAAAACCATCAAATTGGATCTGTGCTGAAGGAGACTGTCTGCCACACCTTATCTACATAGGAAAATGCTCTGTTCGAGGAGTTTTATTGATGCTGATGGCTGATTCACTTAGCATACTTAGATCTGAACTTGAGGCCCTCCCAAAGTTTCCCAGATCTGAACATTTAGGTAAGTGATAACTGACACAAGTTACAGTATTATTTTACCACTTTAAAATGCTGTAGTAAAGCACTCTATGTTCTAACTTAACTTTGTAGTATGAGGTTTACCTCCAAATAACGATTAAAATAAATACTCATTCCCCCCATTCAGAGAGACCTAAAAGTTACACCATTTGAGGGGGCCACATTAGGATTACAAAATAAAAAATACAAAATTTTGTCAGGATTCGTGGAACCAGCCCCATACAAGTAAGAGGTATAATGCTTAAATGTCTTTAGCTGCATGGGAAATCCATCTTTGACCTCAGAGTGTCTTTTTAAAATTATTATATTTTTTATTCTTATTATTTTAAGAGAGAGAGAGATAGAGAATGCACATGGGGCAGGGGCAGAGGGACAGAGAGAGAGAATCCTAAGCAGGCTCCACTCTCAGTGCAGAGGCTGGATACGGGGCTCAGTCCCCCAACCCCGGGATGACTGGAGCTGAAATCAAGGGTCAGACCTCTACCAACTGAGCTACCCAGGTGCCCCGGAGCAGCTTATTTGGAAGGACAACTGCGACAAGTTCCTCACCCCAACTGGGCGGGAATACTGGCAGCAAGCACTTGACAGAGCCGTGTGTTAACCACACTCAGAGTTGTTAAGGAGTTGGAGCTCTGAGGGGAGCCTACCCGACTTCAGTCAGTGCCAGAATGAGGACCAGCTGGTCCCAATGCTGCAGCTGTCCAGACCTCAAACTAAACCCACGCTCTGACCCCACTGCAGTCACCAGGCCAGGCCGGACAGAGGGGGGCATTCAGCGCTCACCAGCAGCGGGCCCATTATCAGATTTCTTAGCCCTGAAGTGAAAGGCCTAGAACTTGGTCTTAATCAGGACTGGTCTGCCCCTACAGAACTGCAAGCTGATTGTGTATAACTACAGTGTTTAATTACCACTATTTTATGTTTTAAAACGGTATAATATTGTTGGCAACAATGATATGACGTCAGTACTCAAAGTATGTAACTGCAACCACTAACACAAAAGAGCTGTCTAAATTTAACAAGAGTTCCGATGAAGTCTTCGCATTTTGAAAAATACGTAAGGTTATTATGAGACAATTAAAGAAAGACACCGGCTTGGTGGGGGTGGGGGTGGTGCTGCCACCATCTTCACTTGGAAGACTTGCATTTGAGAATGCCAGGAACTTCGAGACTGAGCTTTTAATATACCTGTTCTGCAATATTACAGAATAGTAAAAGATTCCAAAATGGGTCCAGACTGAAAGCTAACCCTGTTTCTGATATTATTACATTTAAACACTGCCAGGTGAGCACGCTCCTAGCTTCAGGCCTACCCTAATTTTAGCCTCTTTTGGCCTGAATCAGCAAGCTTATGATCTTATCCCTCAACAGAGGGTCCTCACCGAGTTATTCTGAAGTCAGAACATACAGTAGATGGTTCAACTACAAGGCCTCCCTATATCAAAACAAGAGTCTACTCCCTTCAGGCAAGAGAGAAAATAAGTACAATCAAAATAATAATGACTACCAAATATTGAACATGACCTACATGCAAGGACTTTTGCCTTATAGGTAAGTGTACCCTAAGTGCACTCTCCTAAGATCTGGGCCAAGGACACACTGTAATCCCCTTTTCAGATGAGACATACAGGTAGAAGCCCTTGGCAAATACCCTACAGTTAGTAGTAATAGAGGATGGATGTAAGGCAGAATCCAAACCTCATTCTTATTTTGTTTCAGGCAGTTCGACCATGTTCACGTCCTGTCCATTATCCCTCCTGGTGAGAAGCACCCGTTTGCAATGGAAAGAAAACATTATACAAAACTGTATGTAAGTTAGGCCTGACCTCAAAGGTTGTTCCATGTCCAAAGACTGGTAATAAAAACTCGAGTTGCTTTCTCTCTGGTCAATAAGTACTGAGCAACCAGACAAGAAGTGCAAATAACAGAGGACCTGAGGACAAGACAGGCAAACACAGCTCGCACCCGCTCCACCAGCCTGCAGGTCGTCTTGAAGCCCTGTGGTCACTGCTACCACGACAGATGGAACTGGCTACCATACAAGAGGAACAAAGGAGTTTGTGTGGCCCATTCACGGCACTCAGGCTGGGGAGAGGCAATGCCAAGCTCAGGGACTGATAAACTGCTAGAGAAGGGAACGACCGTAATCATCAACCTTGGTTGTTTTCACTTTTTTGAATCATTGGACTTAAACCCAGTGGCCTCCCCAAGGTATAAACCCTGTGCCTTTATACAGTTTCAATTATCTATATATAGGCTTATGAATTAATATCTATTTCTCTCTCTGGCTCTTTTCTCTTTTTTTCAGCCCTTATCTTTCTCAGTCTTGCTGCATTTATGTTTTCTGCCTCTCAAAAAATCCCCTTTGGATAACAATTCCTTAAAAAAATTTTTTTTTTCAAGACTAAGATTATCTTAATTTAGCAAACAACAAACCAACCAACCCATCACTGGCAACCCTAAGCAACCCAGAAAATACTTAAAAGAAAGGAAATGAGGTTGCCTTACATTTTTTGGTCTCCCTAGGGCAAAATGCTTTACAGTGTGACAGTGCACTTCACTTATACAATCATTTTTAAACTCACTTATCACTTTATCCACATTTCGTATAATGCAGTGAAAGAATACACTTGAAAGCCAAAGCATCCGTGCATTAAGGAGGCCTGTCATGGTTCATATCGAGTTCAATTTTATAAGTTTCTTTTTTTTTATTGCAGCCCCCAGCTATGTCACTATACGGTAATCAAAGTCAGCCTCGTTCATATCATCTTATGTATATTTCAGATTTCCAAACTAAGGTTAGAAGCCCAAATGTATTTTGTTTTTCAAACATTCTGAAAAATGATAGAGGCCCTGCAAAAACGTATCTAGATTGGATCTAAATGGAATTATACCACGACAGCCGAAGTGAGGACCAACTGGAATAAAGCAATAGCTATTTGCCCAATAACTGGTGCACCAGCTGGCGGTTTTGGATGATTTTTCTAGTCACCACTTCTGATTTTATTCATCAGAGTTTAGAAGAGATCTTAGCGCTCATTTAACCCCTTCCACCACATTTTACAGCTGATTCAGAAGACAGTCCAGAGAGATGATGTGAATTACTGGGGTCTCAAAGCCAACGGTGGCATAAATGCAATTCAAACCTTAATCTTCTAATTAGAAGCCTCAATTTGTTTCAGTAGAATACAGTCTCGCTCTTGTCAATTCAAGAAGCCCTTGTAAGCAACCAATACGTGACAAAAACTGTGTTAGTTAACGGTAACCTAGTACCAACTACCGCCAAGGACCAAGGCTGTGGAGTCAGAAGAATTAAGAGTTGGAACCTGACTTGCCTACGTACTATCTGTGACTTCTGGCAAATAACTTAGCAGCTGCGAAATGCCAAACAAGTTACTAAATTTCCAAAGGTTATTCCATAGTTATTCTCTCCTTTGTAAGTGCGAACAATTAAATGAGATAATGCGGCTGAAGTGTTCAGCACAGTGCCTGGAATGTATTAAGGGGGCATTAAATGTTAGCTATTATTATTACAAGGTGAATAAAGCAGTGCCCATACCTGCTTTAAGGGCCATAAGTACAAGTCTAGAGACCAGCAGAGAAGCGGTAAATAACATAGTGGAGTGAGTTCAGAACAATCCTGGAGGCAAAAGCCAAGGGCACAGGTGTCATTGACCCTGGTTAGGGTGAGGCATCTTCAGGTACACTGGGCTAGGCCCCAGTTATGGACTTCTTTATTTTTATTAGTTAGTTTTGGGGGCTTTGTTTTTACTGGTTCAACTTTCTAGCAAATCTGACCCTAGCCTAACGTATGGAAAGGAGTCACGAAAGAGGAAATACCAAAACACAACTGAAAAAATGAATGAGACTTTAGCTATTCCTAACAAAAGTTAATAACCAGGTTTCTGGTGCTTATCTATTCTCTAGTCTCATTGGAACTCCAATCTAATTTATTGCTTTTGGGACTGACATCTAATTTCTCTTTCATTTTCTAGATATGTCACCTGAATAAAAACCAGGAAATGGGGAATATTCTCTACTTAAACTACTTTCATATGCTGAAAGATGCTTATCTTTTTCTTTTTTGATCAGCAATACGTAATCTTCTTATCTACAGAAAAAGGGTATCAGCACTGGGGACTACTGCATGGCGGTGGGGGTGGGGAATGGATTTTAGAAGTGAACAATTCCAAAATCAAACTTTGGCTCTGACTTCCAGAAAGTAATTCAACCTGAGTGCAATTTCCTGGACAAGAGAGAAATCATATCTATTTTATAGGTGCCAGTGATGAGTAGCAGCTACAATACACATCGGAGATTAAGCAGACCAAAAACAGAAAAAAAACCAAAAGGTTATACTCCACAAAATTAAATTAAAAAAAAAAAAAAACAACAAAAACCTGGAGAAAAAGATGACTTTATAACTAAAAGAACTCTGGAACTCAATCACTCATTAGAATCTCAGAGCATAAGATTGAGATCTCATGCAGGAATGTGTTTTAAAGCAGGGATATGGGGCAAAGAGATGCAAAAAAAAAAAAAAAAAAAAAAATTAAAGAAAATACAAAAATAAACAAAAAAAAAAAAACAGAGAAAGACAAATAGTGTAATGAGCATGTGTTTCGGGAAGAAACAACAATAGAATACTTCCAAAACGTATCATGAAAGAACCAGTTCATATGGGTAATAAGCCCAATGATACCCCTGTGGCCTCAAAGAGTAAATGCAGCTCCTGATGCAGACTGACTACCTTGGAAGAAGCGTTTACACGTTGGGCCAATCTGACTTTATTAAATTTATATGTGATGTCTCAGCTGATATATTAAAATTTTCTCTCAAATTCAAGTCCTAGCTGCCTTGGAGACTGGCATCGGAAGGCCTAATATGTTATATCAGGAGGCCTGATACCAACTGAAGTTTACAAGAAGGGTGATCCGTAGACACACTTTTTGAAGTGTAATTTGCATCATTATTATGGAGGGAAGAAAGAGTTTGAGCTTCTGTTGTGACTGGAGCTACTATCTCACAAAAATAAAATGATCCTAGGTCCCTGCCAGGAAATTAATGTCAAAAGTCTTGCTAGAAGCCAATGTTTCAACTTGACAATGAAAACAAACAAACAAACAAAAAACCCAGCATGGCAAATGATGACTTAATTTTACTTCCCTGGGAGGAGGAAAGGGTTCACAGTCTGAAGAGCACAGCTGTCATCACCTCTGATTAAAAAGGATTTGAACCAATGTTATATGTCTTTTCAAAGGGATTATCAGGTTGCCTGGGTGGCTCAGTCGTTTAAGTGTCTGACTCTTGATTTCGGCTCAGGTCATGATCTCATGGTTAATAAGTTCGAGCCCCAAGTCTGGCTTTATCGGGGAGCCTGCTTCAGATTCCCCTCGTCTCTCTCTGCCCCTTCCCTGCACTGTCTCTCTCTCAAAACACATGAACTTTTTAAAAAATTTAAATTCAAACAAATTATCAACTCACCACTAATAGAGCATTAGCGCACACACAAAATAAGTCGTTCTTTAAAAATGATTTCCGTGTTATCTCTTCCTCAGGGTTTAACATTTTTCTACAAATTCATACACACACATTATATAAGGGTTACGGCAACCGAAATTTGGCTCACCCACCACTCTGGCATTGAAATAGCAGAAATATCCACAGCGATCTTTCCTTACCACAATTTCCCAGTCACAGAGACCAAAAATGAACAAATGTACCCAACTGTCTTCTATCAAAGACTGTCTTATCCTAATCTTCTGTGAGTTATTTCTCTAAGCAGTGTGTCTAACAGCTGTCACCTCAAACATTCAAATCTCTGGGTTCACGCTTCTGACAAATGACTCTTCCAACACTGTACTTGTGAAATCAACTGACCAGCTGGGAGCTCAGAACTTTAACTCAGACTGTCACCTTCAATCCGTCACTGCGGATCGCCAGGCAGTCATAGTTCAACAACCACAGACCGGGCTAAGCTCACAAAGAGCAGTTGTAGTCAATTAAGCAGTTTAGGAACCAACTTTCCACATTCCCCCTATAAAAGATAAGCGCCTTGTTCAAAGGAGACATTTGTACGGTCAACGCAGAAGACAAGGGTTCTGGCAAAGAAGCCCTGTCAATCCTCCCCTAGAGTCACAGAACTCTGGAAGGAGGAAAATGGTCTTCCTGCCAAATACGCACCACATGGCATTTGCTGAAAGTTGGGAATTCTTAGATTTTGGGATGTTGAGATGAACCAGGTGTGCACAGGTCACTGACAGCAGATGGGTCAGCAGACACACTGCATGGGACGCATACCTGCAGAAAATGCATTCCAGAGCAAAGAGCACTGCTACAATCATCTGAAAAGGCCATTTAGTCCATGTAAAAATTAACTGATATGATTTACATAGTTTCAAGTAAGTGAGCTGTGTGCTCATGACTGAAATATCCTTTGGGAAACACGATTTAAAAAGTACCATTAGAGCTACGGGTTTCAGAACTCCGCGGGCGTCTGATTTTAACAGGCAATTATCTTCCTGTTCATCTCTCTGCCAAGACACTTGGGTAACGCACCTTGGGTAATGCTCCCCTCATACAACTATGCATCTGCGCACCCCCACCAATCCACAGACATCCCCTTCCCTCCACAAGTCAAACTGGTTGGGGGCAACGTCCACTATGAGTCCATCGCAGTTGCACCTGAAAACAAAATGATGCCACCCCTGGATGTCCAACACATTTATATAGTTAGGACCATCCAGGACCCCGTACTACACATAGGCTCATGTGGCATGTGTCGCTGGGGATTGCTGACTCTGCAGAATTGCACCTCCCAGCACACAGGGGTCCACTGATGGCCTGTTTCTTATTTCTCCTCCATGTGAAACCCTGCTCTTGGGGTTCCTGTGGATCTTGTGCTCTTTAATCATTATCTGGGCCCTCCCTGCCTCGCCTTTTATAAGTGTCTTCTTGGGGTGCCTGGGTGGCTCAGTCAGGTAAGCATCCAACTTTGGCTCAGGTCACGATCACGCAGTTTGCAGATTCGAGCCCCACATTGGGCTGAGTGCTGACAGCTCAGAGCCTGGAGCCTGCTTTGGATTCTGTGTGTCCCTCTCTCTCTGCACCTCCTCCACTCACACTCTGTGTGTATGTATGTATGTGTGTGTGTGTGTGTGTGTGTGTGTGTGTGTGTCTCAAAAATAAACATCGAAAATTTTTTTTAAAATTTAAAAAAATTAAAAATAAAAGTGTCTTCTGGTTTCTCACTGTCTGCCTTGACCTTTTGTCTCCCCGCCTTCAGTTTCCCTCCATCATTTCCGATGTGCTACCACACTTGGACACCCTGTGGTAGGGTCCCTTAAGGAATGAAAAAAAAAAAAAAAGACAAAAACCTCAAGGCAACCTGGCTATACAGCATAGGTGACATTGCTCACGACCTTGCAACAGGAGACCACTCAATCAGACTGCATGTTTGTGTGTTACCAGTATGGGAGACAAAGAAAAAGAAATTGTATAAAAAACTACTCCACATGGCATTAGGGGCTCAGTTCTTCTGGCAGGAACCCAACTGAGCTGTGCTGGCACAAAATAAGTTGCTTCCTGGAAAGAAAAGCCTGTTGTCATGACTCTCTGTGTGAGAATTCTGCAACAGGTCAATCTGGGTTTTTATTTTTTATAATTTTTTTTCCTAAGAAAGAGAGAGCACATGCAGGGGAGGGGAAGAGAGAAAGAGAAAGAGAAAGAGAAAGAGAAAGAGAAAGAGAAAGAGAAAGAGAAAGAGAAAGAGAAAGAGAAAGAGAAAGAGAAAGAGAAAGAGAAAGAGAAAGAGAAAGAGAAAGAGAAAGAGAAAGAGAAAGAGAAAGAGAAAGAGAGAAAGAGAAAGAGAAAGAGAGAGAGAACATCCCAAACAGGTTCCACAGTGTCAGCGCAGAGTCCAATGTAGGGCTAGAATTCACGAACCGTGAGATCATGACCTGAGCCAAAGTCAAACACTTAAGTGAGTGCTCCACCCAGATGAACCCCCAGCCTCTTAACTGTGCTTTAAGGATCTGTTTTGAAAGTTAGCTGCTTTCACTCTCAACAATAGCCAAATTATGGAAAGAGCCTAAATGTCCATCAACTGATGAATTGATAAAGAAATGGAGTACTATGTGGCAATGAGAAAGAATGAAATATGGCCCTTTGTAGCAACGTGGATGGAACTGGAGAGTGTTATGCTAAGTGAAATAAGCCATACAGAGAAAGACAGATACCATACGTTTTCACTCTTATGGGGATCCTGAGAAACTTAACAGAAACCCATGGGGGAGGGGAAGGAAAAAAAAAAAAAGAGGTTAGAGTGGGAGAGAGCCAAAGCATAAGAGACTCTTAAAAACTGAGAACAAACTGAGGGTTGATGGGGAGTGGGAGGGAGGGGAGGGTGGGTGATGGGTATTAAGGAGGGCACCTTTTGGGATGAGCACTGGGTGTTGTATGGAAACCAATTTGACAATAAATTTCATATATTGAATGAATGAATAAATGAATGAATGAATGAATGAATGAATAAATAAATAAATAAATAAATGAAAGTTAGCTGCTTTGCCACTGACCCCAAAGCCCAAAATACTTTACTCAACGATAAAGACTGCTTTATCATTTCCCTACTGGATTCCACTTGCCTGTCTTAGCCCTGAATCCAAGAGTCCCCTCATCTGTTGGCCTTTATCGGTTTCAGGGTTTCCCTGGCAGGGAACAGCCCATTTCATTTGGAAACCCCGGGCTTTCCAAGGCTGGCTTCTACTTTGGAAGACATGACTATCTCAGGTTCAGTCATGCCAATAAATGTGGTGATGAGCGGTTATCATTAAACACAGCTCCTGGCACACGACAATAATTCTCTCCTGCCCTTTCTTCATGTCAGAGCTAGCAAAAAAGAGGGCAAGAATAATCCTTGCAGAATGGAGACTGCTTTACAAACACCGTCCCGGGCAGGGATGGGATGCCTTTGGCAGAACAGAGAACTAATTAGCATTCATCTTCGGTAACAAGCAAGCTGCTAATTTGATAGAAAAATCCAAGTAAATTTGCAGCTTCCCTTCATCATATAAAATGCATTTTCATTTAGCGACATGGCCATCTCATATTGAATATTAGTTTTGAAATTTTAATTGACTATGTGCCTTTTACCCAGTAACCACAAACACCAAGTTTAATCATTAGGAAAGAATATAAATGGAATTAACAAATGGCTAAAGTCACCTATGAGAAGGGCACATGAAATGTTGTTCAATAAAACAAGCAATGATAAAAATAAAACCTAATATTTGCACAGCGGTTTGGAATTTATGGAATGCTCTTTAATATCTACATTATCTACATTATCCTTTTTAAGTACTTTAAAGCAGCAGGAAAATGAAAGATGAAAATGATGTAATGAACAACCGAAGCTACGTATGAAATTGGGGAAAAGATTTTTATTATTCCTCTTTATGGCTCCCAGGGTCTTATACTGTACTTGGTACATAGTAAGTACTCAATAAACATCCATTTAACGAAGAGAGAATGGAATGACTCAACCATTATTCTTATGTGTGCACAGAACCTGTATACACACGGCATGTTCTCGGGAGCAGTGAACAGGGGACTGTACCTAACAAAACTGGACACCTTGCCAGCCCAACCCATGAGCCGGATGAAGGCAGTGACTTTGCCATCAATCACCTATGTGCAAGTGGTTAACTATCCAATGAATTTGTCAAAAAGAAAACCACAGGCTCAAAAGGCAGTCACTTCTGCTAAGTGGCAGAAAAGCAGGCTTCATACTTAACCTAACTGCAGTTTCAACCTACCCCCAAAACAGAGTTTTAACCAGTCAGGAATTTTCGGGTCCCTACCAAAGAAGTAATCTGTCACAATGATGCAGTTCTCTAGCCCCCAAAGGATGGTGACTTAATCTGCATGATAAAACCTCTGCTCTTCCCCCCTGAGGAAAAGTTACCTTGCCAGAAACAATCCCTTCTTCTCTTTTGCTAAGAACATCCTTAAAAACCTTCCACCTTGGACAGCTCCTAGGAGCTCCTTTCTACTTGCTAGACTGGATGCTGCCAAATTCAAGCCTTGCTGAATAAAGCCAATTAGATCTTCGAATTTACCAGTTAAATTTTACTTTTTGACAAGTTTAAAAGGGTAGATTCCAGAGACCAACTGCTTAGGTACAGATTCGGCTCCACCCTGGAGAAGTAACAAGCTTCCTGTGCTTCCATTTATTTACTGCTAATATGGAAATGATAATAGTACCTGCCCCATATGGATGTTCCAGGAAAACTAGAATATATGTAAAAATGCATGGAACTCTGCTTCACACACTATAGACATCCCATACGTGTCTGGAGTTAGTGGTAGCACTATTTCCAGTGCCCAATATATCTTTGTCACAAAGAGCTGCTAAAGTTACATTTGTTGAGTAAGTGAATGATCCTCCAGACTTGATTCTACCTGGAAAAACTGTTTCTTTTCATAGTTTACATTGTCTAGAATGACTCAAAATTAATAAAGGACTAGAAGGTGGGCAGATGAGTAATTCTGCAGCTCATTACGGATGGTGCACTGGCTGCATTGCCTTACAGGCCAAGTGACCCAGAAAGGCTATGTCAAATAAACAGAACAAAACCAAAAAGATACCAATTAGGTAGCCTGTTCCTAGTCTGTTGAGGCAAAGATTAGTAACTGGTTAGCTCCTCAAGATGGTTCCAGGTCTCATACTGTCTGAAGACAGGCTTTTTTCTAAAGTTTAATTCATGTGCAAAAGGAAAGAAGGAAGAAAAAGCAGTAAAATGTCAAGTTGCTTTTTTTCTAATGTCAGAAAGGGAAATGATGTAATGAATTAATATCTACTTTCTCTGATGGATAGTATTAGTTCAGCTTTCAGATTAAATATTGTGCGATTCTCTTCTGATATATGTGAAGGTCATATGAGCACTACTGTTAAACTGGATTGCCAAAGAAGAAAAGTCTGGGCTCAAAAGAAAAAGCCGAAAGACACATCAACCAGAAATACGGTTTGCTTAATAGAAGGACCTGCTGGTGTAACTAGATATTATGTGGCAAAAAAAAGTACTGTATGATTTGTCTCTTTAAACCTGTCAATCCGACCTCTTCGGAGAGTAGTAAACTCATCAAATCATTATAATGATTTAGAAAGATCATTTAAGAAATTGTAGTACTGAGCCAAAACCTTGCGCCATGATTAGGAAAAATTAGAAGCATTAAGTTACCTATAAATAGGAAATCAACATATTAACCTTTACTTTATTTAAAGAGGCAGACACAACATGCATTGCAAATGAGGGACATTCACATACAGTTATTCCCTATTCACATCATGATTAAGTACTCTTGAGGAGGCAGGGTCAGGGAGGGGATTAAAGCACAATGTTCCATTTAGTCCCCTGGGGGAATCCAAAACTGTATCACTGTGTGAATGCAACAGATTGACACAGGGAATATGTGACCACAAGGAAAGGGATGTATCCAAAACAGATGCTAATCCCAAGAAACTAAGAAGGTGAGTATGTAAAATAAAGATTTACACATGTTTTGTCTTAGTCAATTTATGAGGTACTCTAGCAGAAAACACAATGTTTTCTAATTTAAAGGAACTGAGATGGGGGTGGGGGGAGAAAGGAAGGAAGGGAGGGAGGGAGGGAGGGAGGGAGGGAGGGAAGGGACACTTTTCAATTCTTTATGTAAAGACTAAGAAGCATTAAGTATTGAAATTTAGTCTGAGAAATGAGCAGGTAATAAATATTAGTATGTGCCATTTAAAGAAGGATGGGAGGGGCGCCTGGGTGGCTCAGTCGGTTAAGGGTCCGACTTCATTCAGCCCAGGTCACGATCTCACGGTCTGTGAGTTCGAGCCCCGCGTTGGGCTCTGGGCTGATGGCTCAGAGCCTGGAGCCTGCTTCCGATTCTGTGTCTCCTCTCTCTCTGACCCTCCCCCGTTCATGCTCTGTCTCTGTCTCAAAAGTAAAATAAACGTTAAAAAAAAAAATTAAAAAAAAAAAAAGAGGGATGGGAGGGAGGGAGGGAGGGAGGGACGAAGAAAAAAATCCTTAACCAAGTAAACAAACAACCCTTCACTCTGGCTAACTCTTAACACTAGAATCTGCTCATATGACAATATTATGTCCTAGGTTCATAGCAGTTATTAAAAATAGTTTTCCTCCTATGACCAATGATCGACCACGTGGATGATATGAAAGCAAACATCTACTATGTTGAAGGCACCACCACCCTCAGCATTTCACATATACATTCCTAATGCATTCCTAAGAAACCCTGTGATGCAAGTACTGTGGGTTTTTGTTTCCTGCCTACAAGACAGATACAAACATCCACTTAGCAATTCAAAAGGCTTTCTTAAAATTTATATCACAGCATTTGTTAATCAGTTTAAGGGATGGTGAAATGAGAGGTGATCACAGCACAGAAAGCCAGCAGCCTCCTAGCAGCTTAGAGACGGCACCTACAATATTAAACACTGGTTACCCCGGGACCCCAACTTCAAGGGAGACTCTGGTCTCTGATCTGCTAATGTGGTTGCCTGGTCCTAGCATCTGCATGTTATTGAACCTGCTACAGAGTTAACCTTCCAAGCCCAATGCCTGCTGCAGTCATGAGGACTGTTGATGAGGTCCTACGTGAGCTTACAGAAAGACTGTGCGATAGCTTTGGGTTGCCTCATAACAGAAGTTTGTGTGTTGAACAGAATCTGGTTTAAGACCTACAATCACTGTAGCCCACTGCCCAAAAGCAAGTCATGGTGCAAGGAACAGACAGTCCCCACTTCTCTTTGGTCTCCAGATGCTACAGACATATCCTAGAAGAACATGAGACTTATGAAGGCATACCTTTGGTTGCTTTACAACGTTTCAATCATACCACAACGTTATGGCCAAAATATAGTCTTGTTCTTTCTCTTCTGGCTTCTTCACTATGTAAGTTGAAATCAATTTATCTCAGACTGGTGGCTCCCTTAGCTAACCACCACTTTCAAGGAGAAAAAGGCAGGAGCTCATGGAAAGTAAGTTGACAGCAAAGTGGTAGTAACCGAAATACACATTTCCGAGAGATAAAACCTATTCTATATCATAGGGAAATAGACAATCTTATTAAGGAATACAAGATGAATCTGACCTTTATCCAAGTGCACACTGTATCAAGGATTCAGGCAGCCTTGCATGCAGCCCTTAAAGATTCTCAGGCTGCTGCTTATGCAACAACAAAAACTGACAAATAGAAGAGCAAATTAAAAATGTATTCTAAACACTGTAGCAAGTCAAAACTGTTGAGGCCAGTGGGGGGAGAGGCAGAGGGAGATATGTTTCATTTTTCCAAAAATGAGATGTTAAGTCGGCCTGAAGGGTATGTTTTAATAGGAAGTTATAATGTGGTTGTACACTTCATACAAGGGAGAAAAAATCCAAACTTTATCACCACACTTGTGCAGCTGAGCTCGAAGATGCCTTGTCAGCTAAGTACTAAACACAGACAACATATGGTTATGAATGCTACCATGGGGGATCATAGAATCCTTTCTTTTCCTAAAGACTTGAAAGGAGAACAGAGGACTCTTGTTCAGGGAAATGTTGATGAGGTCTTTCTCTAAGATGTTATGTACTTAGGCAGATTAGCTGTTATAGGAAACTCCTAAGTGAGTATTAATTTTTGTGTGTTATAAGGATACACTCAGGTACACCCAGAATGGGTAAGTTGCAGCTATTCCAGAAACTCCCATATTTGCAGTTTAGGTGTCCAAAGGCCTGCAGTCAAAATTTATATTCTTACTGCAGAAATTAGGAAAGGGAAACCTCAGGAACATGGAGTTGGGAGGACAGAAGTGGGAGCAGTGCCCCTCAACATCAATTATACGAAGAACTGTCGATTACAGACCCCAACAGAAGAATCCTCAACAGGAAAAAAAAATCCTCAGCTACAGGACCCACCTGGAAAAGATGCACATTGTATGTCCCACATGGAACCGACTGCCCATGCAACTCAGCCAATGAGAAACTATTATCACCCTCGACCCTTGCTTTTCTCCAATCAACTTTCATTCCAAACACCCCCTCCCAACTTCCTCCTTCTTCTCCATCAAGTAACACTTCCCTCCTTTGGGTGCTGGATTTGCCTATGGTTTTGCTGTTCCTTGCTTATTGTGAATTGTAAATCTGCTATTCCTGAAGAAACCTATTTTGCTGATAAAAATAACTATTTTTAAGATCAGCATGACTTGGTGTCAGAGCAGCAGAATCCAGAGAAGACGGCCAACAATTCCAAGGCTGGTAAGCAAACAGGTGCCAGTGTCCCTAAGGCCCAATGAGTGCTTTGCTTTCTTGCTGACCCTGGAGTTTCCAGGGAAGTTTCTCCCAGAGTCCAAGTTCCACCCTCCTTGAGTTTTGAGCCCTCCAAGCTTTACTTGGGCTACATTTTAAGGCTTTGTCCTTTCCAAAAGCACTCGTTGGGACTTTGGTCCAACTCGTTTCTAGAACCAGACTATTCCTACAAAACTGTGCCAGACTTTCATCCAATTACTTTGGAAACAGGCCCTTCCTGTGTGCAACTGAGCAGTTTAGGAATTTTTCTCTTTGCTCTAGAGGAAAAATCTCTAAGAAATGAGACCCTTGTCATCAACATGTTTTGAGGGTACACACCCCACCTGGGACCCTGGCCAGTTTTTATGTTTAAAAACTGTGGTCCCTCCTCATGCACATTTCTAATTAAATGGGCCAATTCAACCAAACATCATTTAGAACTTCAATGGCCATATAGGGACCTTTCAATCTCTCTGATTGAAATCTCCAATTTTGTTTTCCTAAAAATTAAATTAGAAAGTCACAGCTCAAAAATGAATGAATGAATGAATGAATATTTCTTTGAAAAAACTGAATGAGATGCCCATTTTGATTGGTATTTTGAAGGTTCCAAATGTTATTACAAATCTAAAACTGGCTCTCTGAGAAATACAATTACTGGACTGAGGCAAATAAACAATCAAAGAAAAAGTCAAAAAGACTCCTCTCTTCCCTCCCCCATTTTCTTGGCCACCTGCTGTTCAGGCTCCACCTTTGCTACCACGTTCCTCCTTCATTTCTGCATGTCTCCACCCACCTCCTCTACGCCCTCAGTTTCCCCATTCTAATTCTCTCCATGAACTCAAGTATTCTATATACAGATGGCAAACAACACATGAAAAGATGCTGCGTGTTAATTACAAATTAAAAAACAAAATAAAAATGACGTCTCAAGATCCAAGGAAACCCCAAATTTCTTTTGTTCCCAAGACTAAAGCTGAATTGTGGACCATAGTTAGAGTTTCCCAATGTGACGGAGGGCCCACACAGGTCTTCAGAAAAATTTAGCATATTCAAACTTAGCAGCCTTACCAGCCTGGTTTCTCAGATTTAGATCTTTTAGTCCACATGCTTGTTGGTGAGGGTCAGGCCAAACACTGGATGAAACCAGCCCAGTGGGAACATCCTAAAAGGGGTTTAGAGAAACTATGCCTATCTTTTGGCAATATGCTAGAACACTCACTGGAAATCTCCACTGAGCAACTACAGGAGCTCTTCCTAAGCCTACTGATTGGAACAAAATTCAGGCTTGCACACCAAAGCCCAGTGAATCTGTTCATTACTATTACAATCACTTCTAAATTGTGTTTAAAGAAAATTCTGGTCTTCTTTACCCCTCTATGGTTATTAATGGGCTGAACCAGGATCTTTCTCCTTAGTTAAAGGGACCAGGATAGAATGAGAAACTATGTCCACTTCAGACTTAATTCATTTGGCAAACCAGGTTGTTCACACCTTAGATGAGTCCAAGAAAGACCTCTAAAATTCTTAATTTTCAACTTTGGCAAATGAAACCAAAAACCTCCTAGTACCTGTTATTATTGCAAAGGGCCAGGACATTTAGAGACGGTTACAACATTAAGCACCTCGCTGAGTGCCTTCAGCCCCCTACTCAGTCTTTCCAATGTCTTTCTAATTCCCAATGAGGAGGCTCCAAGAACTACAAGGGCTCTTCCCAATCCTCCCTCCTAATCAGCTCAGAAAAACCACTCTCCACATTGGGGAGCTTTCACTCTGTCCTTGTTGACACCAGAACTACCCTCTGGATGCTCAACCCCATTGCCATAAAGCAGCCTCTGCCTCGAGGTACCAAAATATCTCAAATACTGGGGATAAACTATCACAACAGGTTCCTGTCTCAGAACCTATTCCCTTTGGGTTGGGCCCTTTGAGAGACACCCACTCTTTTTTCTTTAGTTTCTCTGTTCTTATTTACTTATTGGGCTAACATTTCTTAGAAAAATACGCCAGAATTAGCTTTCTCCCAAAAGGTGAAAATAACTCTAGAATTTGAGAGTAGTACTCAAAATAGCCAACCAGAGCAATTAAATGACTCCTGAGCATCTTTTATTTGCTCTGACTCATGGCACCATGGCTGAGTCTGGGGACACTGATCATTGGTCCCAATGGGATTAGCTACCATCCTCTTTAGGGGTGAAATCTTCAACTGATATTGGGAGAACTCACAGTGTACCTCTGATCAAGATTCAAACAGATCTCTCAAAAGCTCTCCACCAAATTAATCAATATCCTGTAAATAAAGAAGTCCTTCAAAGCATCAAGCCTACAATAGAATATTCCAAGGCTCAGGGTCTCATTATCCCCCAACTAGTCGCTGTAAAAACCCTATTTTACCTGTAAGAAAACCTGATGGCAGACGACAAAGGTTTTCCCAGGACCTCTGAGCAGTAAATAATATTATTATCCCTTGGCATCCTCTTGTCCCTAATTTCCATGACATCCATTCTCAATGAAAGCATTTTTACTATAACCGATATATGCATTGCATTTTTAAAAAATATTTCAGTTGACGAAGACAGCCAATATCTTTTTGCTTTCACTTGGGAAGAACAACAATACACCTGCACAGTAATGTCCCAGCGTTATACAGAGAGTCCTTCTCACTTTTCACAAAACTTAAAGACTTATTTGGGTGATAGAAAGTTTTATGCAAGCTCTATTTTGTTACAGTGGTAGATGATTTGCTTCTCTGCAAAGCAAAACCTTTTCTAACCTCTTCACAGGAAGCCAGCATCCACCTGTTAAAACTTCTGGCCTTAAAAGGACATGAACTCAGGGCACCTTGGTAGCTCAGTCAGTCCAGCTGACTTGTTTTCAGCTCAGGTCATCTCATAGTGCATGAGATCACGCCCAGAGTTGGGCTATGCACTGATAGAGTAGAGCTTGCTTGGGATTCTCTCTCCCTCCCTCTCTCTCTCAAAATAAATAAATAAGCCTTAAAAAAAGAAAAAGGATATAAAGTCTCCAAACAAAAATTGCAGTTCATTCCATCTGAGGTTTGATACTTAGGACACATGATCTCAGAACAAGGATCACATCTGAATCCAGACAGACTTCATGGCACCCTTAACTTCCCAAAACCTAAAACTAAGCACCAATTACAAAGTTTTCCTGTACTGGTTGGCTACTGTTTAAATTAGATTCCAAACTTCTCTTTTATGGCTCAATCGCAATATGCTTTATTAAAAAAAAAAAAAAACAACAAACCTGACCCTAGTATTTGGAAAGATCAAGAAGACACAGCTTTGGGGACCTTACAGAAAACCCTAATAAAGGCCCCTAATCTTGGACATCCTAATTATTAACTTCCCTCCTCTATTATTATTTTTTAAAGTTTTATTCTATTTGAGAGGTGGCGGCGGGGGGCGGGGGGGTGGGGAGAGAATCCCAAGCAGACTCTGTGCTCTCAGCACAGAGCCTGATGTGGGTTCACACTCGCAAACCGTGAAATTGTGACCTGAGCCAAAATAAAGAGTCAGACACACTTACCTGACTGAGCCACCCAGGGGCTCCCTCTTTTCTCTTTGTATATGAGAGGGAAGCAAACGCCCTGGGAGTACTTACCAAAAACATGGGGACCATCATGGCCCCATCGGGTAACCTAGCCAACGACTAGACCTTGTGGCACAGGAATATTCCTGTTGCCTCAGAGCTATGCCTGCCCCTGCACTTTTAGTTAAGGCCACTGGAGAAATAACCGTGGGATCCCCTGTACCCAGCCATGTACCTTAGCCAAAAATAAGAACATAAATATTTATACCAATAGTCATTATGCCTTTGAGGTAGGTCATGACTTTAAAATGTTATGGAAATTGGACTTTCCTTACCTCCAATGGGGATAACATTAGAAAAGGTTTCCATGTCCAAAATATATTAAACGCCATACTTTTGCCAGCTGCTCTGGCAATTATTAAGGTTCTTGGGCATTCCAGACTCAACTCCCTGGAGACCAAAGTAATCTACCTCACTGATATTTCTGCCAAAAATGCTGCTCTCAAGGAAACCAACAGCCAAACTTCTGTCATGATCCAAAAAGATGCTCTCCCAAATGATAATGTGGAAAAACTGACCAGAGATGCCCAACAATTGGCCCTAGGAAAAGAAAGGCGATACAGAAAACCTAAGAACTGCTTGTTCCACAAAAAGAGAGAACTCTGGCTTGGACCAAATAATCCAGCCCTCCCCCAAATTCTAAAATTCCCACTACTTACCCCGTATGTGCATTAAACCACTGGTCTACTGACAAAACCATAGCGTTCATAAACCAAAAGTGGCAGGGAAATGATAGTAAGGCCACCAAAAGTGCCTACCTTACTTGTCCCACCTGTCCAAAGCACACACCAGGGAAATGTGTGCGTACAAATGGATTTCCTACAGCTTCCCCTGTATCTCATGGATATAAACATGTTTTAGTCATGGCTTGTGTTGACTCACTGGAGTGAAGTTTTCTCTTGTCAACAGGCCACACTGCTTCTTTTATGGTTATAATTCTGTTAGAAAAGATCATCCCTACCTGGGGAGCCACTCTCGAATTTCACAGTGATCGAGGAACCCGTTTTACTCAGCACGTGTTTCAACAAATCCTTATAACACTTCCAGACCGCATGCTATCTTCCATCCTCAGGGTTAGGAATGCGATGTGGGCACTATCAAGACGCACTTGGCAAAATACGTAGAGACCCTTCAACTACCCTGGCTGGAAGCATTGCTGGCGGTCCTAAATCTCAGATCCACCTCTTCTGTAATTTATAAACTCTTACCCTGTTAAGATAGTTGCAAGATGTCCAATATACTCGGACCCTTTCTCCTCTGGCCCACAGGGGATAAGAAGGGATACACATCGATACTGCAAACGTACAACAGCTTCGATTGAAAAATTACCATGCTTTGGTAGAACCATCTTTTCACATGCACTCCCAGAGATGAAGACCTTAAGAATCACAGCTGGGAACCTGAAGATTTCATCTATTGGAAAAGATACTTCCAGAAAGACTCTTCAATCTCGCTGGACTCTTATGAGGTACCGCTAACCGGCCCTTGTTCTGCCAAACTCCAGGAAGTAAACTCTTGAATTCCTGTGGCACATCTAAAGAAAGCACCCAACCCTGACTGTACCTCACCATCCAAGGACATGAAAGTAACAATTACCTGGAATTAAAGCAGATGGTGTGTGGTAAGATAACCTTCCCAGGATGTCCGGCCCAGCCTATGTTCCCTTTTCTTACTGTTGCTTCTTTTCTCTCTTTTGTGGAAAGGCAATGTCTTTGTTCATGTTTCCCAAACCCTCGTGAAAGGGGGAAACCTCTTCTTTTGATTATGGCATTTCAGAAACAGCCTCATCATGATGTCGTGACAAATTAATCTCTTCCCTTGCTTTTTCTGAAGGGTTACAAGGTTCTGTAATTCTGGATTCACAAAAGTCTCCTTTTCATCTAAACTATTAACTGACTTTGGATTTTTATCCAAATTCATGGTTTCTAAATTTATAATTTTACAGACTGTATTATTGATACACGTTCGGTTCCAAACAGCTCTTTTGCAATTCATTTTTTTTATTTTTTATTTATTTTTATTTTTTTTAAGCAAGAGCAAGCGAGCACACACACAAACAGGGGAGAGGCAGAGAGAGAGAGAAGGAGACAAAGAATCCTAAGCAGGCTCTGCACTGTCAGCACGAAACCGACATGGGGCTCGAACTCACCAACTGTGAGATCATGACCAGAGCCGAAATCAAGAGCCAAACACTTAACAAACTGAGCCCCCCGGGCACACCCATAAAACTGTTTCAAAACATCTTTGAGGTTTTGTTGTTAGGTGAAATGTTCATCAACTACTGCTTCATGTTTCTATCTGTACCGTATCTTCCCAAACGCACTTGGTTTGTTCTTTCAGTGTATTCTTGCAGCCTTCACTACTCTGCTTCCATGGACACTAAGCGATGATTTCCTAAGGGCACACGGGACTCTGAGTTGGCCTCAATTAAGAGACCTTTTGCTCTCATAAGTCACAATAAGGCCAAAAACGTATCTCTGGTTGGCTACATTCAGATCGAGGGCCTTGGTTTAGAACCATCATATAGTTTGGATCATGTCACTTTTCATTCTGTACTTGCTGCCTGTCAAACCTTTAAAAAAAAAGAAAAAAAGAAAAACAACAACGTACCCCAATCATAAAATGATCTCCAATGCTTATTAACTTGATAAATACGGAGTATACTGGGAAGTGCCTGACAGTCCTCCCTGCTACTCCTCCTTGTTACTCAAATGCGACCTCAGTTGGTTTGCAATCTATACAATTTTCTTCCAACATGAAACAGGACACCCCAGAAAGGTCCTTCCTGGCACTAAGGGCCAAAAGACCACAGAGTTAAGAAAACCTAACTCTTGATTAGTGGTGCTTTCAGAGAAAGATCTTCACCAAAATGGGGAAAGGTAAAAATTAATGAAGGAAACCTCACTAAAATGGAGCCAGGAGGCCACAAGGGGGAGAGGAACCAGACGTCAATTACAGAAAGTTGTCAATTACAGACCCCAACAGAAGAATCCTCAATAGGAAAAAAAAAATCATCAATTACAGGACCCAACAGGAAAAGATGCACATTGCCTCCCCTATAAGGAACTGACTACCCCTGCAACTCAGCCAATGAGAAACCGTCTGTATCCTGAACATTTGCTTTTCTCCAACGGACTGTCATTCAAAACAACTCCTCCCAACTTCCTCCTCCTTCTCCATAAAATAATGCTCTTCTCCTTTGCTGGATTTGCCTATGGTTTTACCACAGCTTGCATGTCGCGAATTGCAATTCTCCGCTGTTTTACGATGAACCCATTTTACTGGTAAAATATCAGTTTTATTTTTAATGTTAACATAACCGAGAATGTGATACACTAACGCACTGCCTGATGGGTGTTCAGGCTGTTCTGACTGCGCTAAGGATAATAACCAGTGTGAAGTTACTTTTTCCATCTTTAAATATCAATAATCTACAGTTCTCATATGGAAAAATCTAGAATTACTAAACACCTATGTGGTAGCCATATTAATAAAACCTTTAATGTACACACTGCTTTAAATCTTAAAACAACCCTAAAAGGCAGGTATCATTAAGATGTTATGTATGATAAAACAGAATCAGATGTAAAGATACCTGCTCAGGTCAGAGTTGTTAAGCAGTGAGGCCTGCTTCAAACCCAGTGTATGCTTTCCTAGTCTATCCTTTCTGTACCTTCCTTAGGAATTCATGTATTTATCATGCGCTTACTTTTTATACTGCTTACAAGAATCAATCTGTCAGCTTCATTACTATTCATAGGTAAGTGAGAATTTACTTACAGAGCTTTGCTGAGCACCGGGAAGGTAACCGATCTTTACATATTAGCCCAGCTAAACCTGGCAAAGTATTTCAACATTTATGTAGAATCTGGACTCCAGCCTAGGTGGGGCTAGAGGCAGACAATGAGGTGATGTGGTATTGCCCAAGAATTGGGAAGTAAAAGGAATCAGGTTGCCTTCCAAAAGTTAAATAATAAAATGAGATCAGAGATATGTAAAGTCCCCTTTCAGAGAGATCTCTGATGCCCAACTAGACTTGAAAAAGTATTAATATAGGGTGCCTTGGTGGCTCAGTCAGTTAAGCATCCAACTTCATTCCAGGTCATAATCTCACAGCTTGTGAGTTCGAGCCCCGTGTCAGACTCTGTGCTGACAAATCAGAGCTTGGAGCCTGTTTCAAATTCTGTGTCTCCTTCTCTCTCTGCCCCTGCCTTGCTCCTTCTTTCTCTCTCTCAAAAATAAACAAAAACATATAAAAAAATTTTAAGTATTAATATATGTGGTGGTTGGGGTGAGGCAGGAGTATCAACCAGAAAGGATGACAGTTTAGAACTCGAGCAAATGGGAACGTGGTCACTAGAATAAGCTTTGGCCATGCTGATCCTCATACAGACAGGAAGGTGTGTTATCCATGTCACCAAACCAAGCTCTCCTGTCCTGGCAGAAGGTAGTGAGCACAGATGTTAAGAGGCAGTATTAGCTTGGACCTGTGAAGTATTTGACCATTATCAACACCTACTCTCAGCCTGATTCTGAGTTTGCCAAGTAATCTGTTTTCCCAGGTCGCTGTTAGCAGGAGAGTGCACACAGTAGGTCCAAAAGAATGTCTACTTTGACTGATGGTTACATCTCTCATTGTAACGTAATGAGATGGACACTCTGCTTTCCATCCGTGTCTTTGAAGTGTTGCTAATGGGATTTAGCATCCTTTAGTCAGAGCACATCCTGATACACCGTCATTTAATTTTTTGACAGATAAGTAAAATATTACACCTTTAACCATGACAAACTTAGATACTGTTACAAAGTCTTTGTAGCCAGTGAGGTCAGCTAACCAAAACAATTCAAAGTGCCTTCTTTTAAATATCGTCACAACTCCTGTAACTATTCAAGAAGAGATGTTCTCTATCAGCAAATGGCCACAAGTTCTCTATTTTAGTGGTAATGGGCACACACTCTTTCGAACATGATATTCGGGGATAAATTAATCCCAACTATTATGGGCCACTGAAATAGCAAATGATAATGGAATATGCATTGGACGAGAACTAGAAAGTTGGATTATTTTCCTAACCAGGCTGCTAATTAGCTACAGAACCTTGGAAATGTTATTTAAGTGTTCTGAGCCTCAATAGCTTTGTCTGTAAATGGAGATATTGAAAATGTGCTGTCCAAGGTCCCTACCAAAGCTCGAAGTTTTAAGATGAAATGTTAGCTGATCCTATACAAGTCAGAGCATTTATTTTATGCTGAAATGACTTCATTTTCTTTCAAATATTGGCTCTTTGGCTGTTACGGCTGCTCTCAGTGATTAAATGAATGTCCTCTGGTGGCCCCTAATATTGCCAACCCATCTGACAGTGTATTTCCTGAAAGTGCAATATAATATAGGCAATGAAGAAAACTAATCTCCATAGTCTCTGCATTATCTCTGACCTTACTTACTCATCATACCAAAATGCAGGCTCGATACAAATTTAACCTAAATAATTATACTCTCGATTAAATCTGTAATCATTTTCATTCAGGCTCACGAGCCATCCCAGAAATCAAGAGACTCGGAATCACTAAATGAAATCGGATAACAAAATCCCTCTTTCATTCTCAAGTAGGTAGGTCAACATATGATTTTTCTAGGACAGTAAGTCAGTCTTCTGTACAAATATACGTTCACACCTTGTGAGTTCATTTGGCAGATGGACAATCACAAAGGAGTTTTGTGTTCACTGAATAAGTACCACCTATATGTTTCACTTATAGACAGACTGGGGACTTACAACTTTACAAAGCAAATTAGCAAATGTATTCACAGACATCCTTTTCACACCTCTACTGTCAACTCCAATCACTTACTTATATCAACTAAAATCTTTTGCCTTGATGACTCATTATTGACTAACAAATGACAAAATAATTGTACTTCTCTAAATGTGTTATAAATCCATGATTCCAGTTTCCCAAGCTGCTAACATCCAGTCAATAGTGTCATATATATATACATATATACATGTATATATGTATATATATATGTATATATGTATATATATATACACATATACACACACACACACGATTATTTTTAACATGGCATTTCCTTAATTTAGCTAAAACTATATAGCTATCCAACTACTACTACCTTAGGTCAGTCTTCATCAGCATCGTGGTAGACTAATGTACTGAGGAGTCAACTTGTCAATTTTCAATACTTCCTTCAGACAATGCATTCGCCATCACGCAGCTCAATTGATCTTTCCAAGCTGTCAAGGGGACCGTGTCAGACTTCTTTCTGATCATTCTTCCCTCAGGATAAAAACCCAACTTCTCATAACAGCATACATTGTTCTTCATAGTCTTGGACCTATCCTACCTCTTCCCTCAAGAGCCAGCAGACTACAGTGGGTAAGAATCAAGACACAGACTGCCCTGTTGCCAAATCCCGGACCTGCCCTTGATACTTATGTGACCTTGACCAAGTTAAATATTCCCTGTACCTCAAAGGTCATTGGAGTTGACAATAAAAACGCCTACCTCAAGGTGAGTTAAATTGTAGCAGATTACAAAACTGTTCCTACATGTTTTCACTCTTCTCAAGATGCAGAGTCCCATTTCTCACTCCCTTTGATCTCGGCTGACCCTGTGACTTGCTCTGGACATGAGCAGGGGCTTTAAGGTGCCTTGAGCGTTGAGATCGGTCTCCTTGCTGACCCTGGAACCTTTTGATTGTCACGTGAAGAAGTCTGGCTTGCCACTCAATGACCAGAGACATGGGGTCAGGTCTCTTCCACTACCCCAGCCAAAACCAAAGCGATCGCTAGACATGAGAGAACTTTCTAGACTATCTACTAGATGAACAACCAGCTGAGCAGAGATGAATCTCTGGCAAATCCAGCCAAGGCGATCCAAGCCTGACCCATACCGGCACAATTACCCTGCTGAATCTGAAACCCATGAATCACAGTGATTGTTTTAAGTCTCTAACCTGTGGGTTTATCTATTATGCAGCAAAAGCTTGTGGACACAACGCTCGTTACTATATTATAGTCATGAGTTAATACAGTAAAACACTTTTACAAGTACCAAGCATACATGAATATAAGCTGTTAAAACTCAGTGGTCTCTACCTCCCATTCTATGGTTACTTGGACCACTGGTACTTACAATCCTGGAATACACATGTGCTCACATCTTTGGCCCTTTCTATAGTTTATCAACCTAGAATACCAATGCCCCTACCCTAAATTCACAAACTCCTAACCCTCTGAGTTTAATTATATCCTCTTTTGAGGATCATTTGCAGACACCTTCATGTGGTGTTAAATGTCGTTTTTTGTGAATTCTCAAATGCTATGCTTACCCCTCTGTGGTATTTCTATTCCGTACTGTTACTATTTGTATTCTTGTCACCCATACCTTTTTTTTTTTTAACGTTTATTTATTTTTGAGACAGAGAGAGACAGAGCATGAATGGGGGAGGGTCAGAGAGAGGGAGACACAGAATTGAAACAGGCTCCAGGCTCTGAGCTGTCAGCACAGGGGCCCAATGCGGGGCTCGAACTCACGGACCGTGAGATCATGACCTGAGCTGAAGTCGGCGCTCAACCAACTGAGCCACTCAGGCACCCCTCACCCATACTTTTTTATAAGCTCCTGGAAAGTAGGGACTCTGTCACTACTGGATATTAGCTACTGTTTTACTTAAGTCAACCAATGAGAGTTGACTCTGCAAAAGAAAATTATTTGCATTTAAAGGTTCGAAGTGTTTTCAAATAAATTTCTATTAAGCCTAGACCACTTTAGTATTGTGTTTTTTAAATAAATTAATGGGGTGCTTGGGTGGCTCAGTCAGTTGAGCATCTGACTTCAGCACAGGTCATGATTTCACAGTTCAGTTGGTGAGTTTGAGCTCCACATTGGGCTCCACACTGACAGCTCAGAGCCTGAAGTCTGCTTTGATTCTGTCTCCTTTTCTTTCTCTTTCTCTCTCTCTCTCTCTCTCTCTCTCTCTCTCTCTCTCTCTCCCCCTCCCTCCTTCCCCCCCCCCCTGCTTGCACACACACTCTCTCCTTCTCTCAAAAATAAATAAACATTTAAAAAATAAATAATGTCCAGTAGGATCACTGAGTGCCAGCTGGCAAAACTTATAAACAAATAAACATAAAATAATAAATTTACATTTCCATTAAACATTACCTCATTTGTATCAACCACTGTTATCACTTTTTTTTTGAAATTTACTTTTGTCATCGACATTAGCTACCTTTCCAAAATGTGTGTCACTTGCATGATGCACATGTTTTCCAAGTTTTCACAGAAGCCAGAGATAAAAATACTGAATGAAAATGGGCAAAATAACTATAGTTTTTAAGCCAAGACACCTCCCTTGAGAATAAAAGTCATTCTTACAGTATTCTACCTACAAAAATAGTAACTCTACTTAATCACTCTTATGTTTTTTTTTTTCATTTTGATCAAAATATGTAATGAAAGAATCCATATACCTTGCAGAAATCCCAGTAAGGCATCTCTTATTCTGACAACCCAGTAACTCTTTCCAAAAAATGAGATTAGGCTAGTTTGAAATGACTTGCTTTTAATTAACACACTATGATGGTTAGTGACCACCACAGTTTTCTTCTGAGCACTCATGAGCCATCTGTTTAGTAATTTTGACTAGAATTTTTCAAAGGAGGAACTGTAACAATCTATTATTTTCAGAATCCAAATGTTCCATCAATTTAGAAAATTAGAACATTTCCATTCTCCTGACACCTTTCTCGTGCTCAACGAAGCATCAAAAAATTGAACAGTACTTAACTTCAACACATCAATTCATATTAACAGAAGTTATAATAATAATGGCTAAATTTACTGAGTTCTTACTATGTGCCAGGCATTTCTTCAAGATATAAAGATACATAAACTCATTCAATCTTCGAAACAATCCTATAGGGTTGTACTACTACTGTGTCTCTGTAAGGGATGAAGAAACTGCATTATAAAAAGGTTGTAAACTGCCAAAATCACATAGCTCCCAGGGGGCAGAGTCAGTATTTGGACCCTGGTGGCCCCATGCTGTGTCCATCCTCTTAATTACAATGGAGACAACAAAAAGACAACTCAAGTCTCTGATGACTGATGTGATCCCTCAAGCCTCCCACCTGCCTTACCTCACTTGGAAGCCATGTCAAAAGAGTTCAAAAAGCCATGTTCAAAAGAGTCTGCCCATTGCTGGCTTGAAGGATCCTTGGATTTTCTTTCTGCAATAATGACAAAACTTCCATGTAGAATGGAATAATTATAGTAATTTTCTATCACTTGGGACATGGCTCTATTTCATTTCATGGAAGAGAAAATTTGATAAGCAGTCTACAATATGCTCAAATGTTTTCTGTGCCACAGTTCAGCACAGTCAAATGCAGCATCACAGAAACAAAGCACCATGATATTAAAGAGCATTATTGTACTCAATGACAAAGAAAAGATTTCCAGGAACTGTATCCCTCTAGATAAGTATCTAAATGGATGCATATTTGCAATTTACATGGGCTTGCACTTCTTGTACTGTAAAAAAACAAAAAGTGCTGTCCATACTAATGACATATCATGGGTGAAGTCTGATAAAATAAACGTGGACTGGTATCTATTCTGGTTGTAACTGTTATACTCCCTTTAAGTAGCCGTTTCCAAAGAATGTGAACTGATTGTTCCTTTCAAAGGACCTGTTGAATTATTTCCATGTGCTTACTCAGCTGTTAGAACTGTTCTGCCATCTGATACAAAATTGTCAAGTAAGGGACGCCTAGGTGGCTCAGTCAGTTAAGTGTCCGACTTCGGCTCAGGTCATGAACTCGTGGTTCACGAGTTCGAGCCCCGCGTTGGGCTCTGTGCTGACAGCTCGGAGCCTGGAGCCAGTTTCCGATTCTGTGTCTCCCTCTCTCTCTGACCCTCCCCCCATTCATGCTCTGTCTCTCTCTGTCTCAAAAGTAAATAAACGTTAAAAAAATTTTTTTTTTAAATTGTCAATTAAGTGCGCATTGATACAGTTAGCTACTCTGCTGGTCCAGGAGGAGGCTGGCAAGAGGGCACTAATTTGACGATTTTTGTTATGAGGCCAAAGAGTAAATAAATGTTAGACCACAGTGACAGCTTAGTGAGAGTTTATTTTCGGGAATACAGTCCTAAGCTGAAACAGGAACTGCTAATACAGGGGGGGAGATTCCACACAATTTCAACACTTCCTTTGATTCCAGCGACTTTGTGCTATGATCTGACAACCATCCTGAGACAGTTGATGTCACTATAGTCTGTAAGTATTCGGAGATGCTAATCATTTGTTAGGAAGTCTATTGAACATGTCAAAATTCATTTTAAAATATTACCCAGTATGACAAACCCATCTTTATTGCCTTCAAAAGATCCTTTTATCCCATTTCCACATCTAATAATTCTTGGTCACACAGTCAGGGCTGGACGATGCTCCATTCTTCCCAAACTTGAAATGTCATGTGAACACACGGGAAGACGCTTATTGATACACAGGACATTAAACTTTAAAGTTACCAAGGAGAAGGGATGCTTTATCTTGGCAGAGGATGTATTCTGGACATATATTTAAATGTTCAACTTGCCTGCAGTAGTAATTCCTGACATTTTCAAATGGTAGTGAATGCTACAGGCAGTAAAAGCACAATTACATATTTGACAATTATGTCATCCTGGTTAAACATTTTGGATATTACTATAAGCTGTGTCGGATGTTGCCACGAGAGGTGCTTCCAGAAGCGGGTGATGACAGCAAGCATCACAGTGATTTATGGTGCTTGTGACAGCATTCAATTAAATTGTTCTTAACTGATTTTAATTAATTGAAAAATAATGTTAGTTTGGGAAACATGACTTTACCTCCGAGAATGAAATACTGATTGAATGGAGTACAGCGTGAGCATAAAAGCCCAGAATTTAAAAAGAATGGGGAAATTAAAAAAACAAGAAGATCCCCTCCCCCTTTCTCTAGGAAACAGATGGAAATGTATCACGCCAGTGTGGAATCAGGAGTGTTGATACAAGGATTGCAGATCAGACAGGTTACAACACATCCCACTAATTTTTTTTTTAATGTTTATTTTTCAGAAAGGGAGAGAGAGAGAGAAGGAGACAGAAGAAGAGAGGGAACATGCGCACAATTGAGGAAAGAGCAGAGACAGAAAGGGAGACAGAATTTGAGGTAGGCCCTGAGCCATCAGCACAGAGCCTGATAGGGGCTTGAACTCACAACAACAACGAATTGTTGTACAAATGTTGTCACTTGTTTACTGGTAAATTAGAATTCTTTAGATTTAAACAGGAATGAAGCATCTTTTTTTTTTTTTTTTTTTTTTTTTTAAGTATTTTTGAGAGAGAAAGAGACAGACACAGACAGCTAGCACAAGTGGGGGTGGGGCAGAGAGAGAGGGGACAGAGGACCTGAAGCAGGCTTTGTGTGCTGACACCAGAGAGCCTGATGTGGGGCTCAAACTCACAAACCATGAGATCATGACCTGAGCCAAAGTCAGACGCTCAACCGAGGCTCACCCAGGTGCCCCAAAACACATCCCACTAATTCTTGAGGATCGGATTTCTCTTCCTTGTACTTTTTTTTTTTTTAACGTTTATTTATTTTTGAGACGGAGAGAGACAGAGCATGAACAGGGGAGGGTCAGAGAGAGAGGGGGACACAGAATCTGAAACAGGCTCCAGGCTCTGAGCTGTCAGCACAGAGCCCGACGCGGGGCTCGAACTCACGGACCGCGAGATCATGACCTGAGGCGAAGTCAGACGCTTAACCAACCGAGCCACCCAGGCGCCCCTTCCTTGTACATTTCAAAAATAGCTCTGATCTGTTTCCTTTGCCTCCAGCACCTCTCCCAACTCCTTCCTCCATCAAGTCCTCAAACTACTTGCTTTGAATGTAGGTGCTGAGGGTCTAACATTGTATCTTAAATCCTATACGATGTTAATCATTTTCATATTATTAAACCCCAGCTGGAGCACCATGCCTGGCATATAGGTATTTGCTGAATAAAACCAAAGATCTCCTCTCTAGCTTTGAGTGTTTGCCGTAGGCAAGCACATTATATACATTCTCTCATTCAGTCCTCACGAGAGCCTCATGAAGGTGGGGAGGTGTTATCTCTACTTTACGGATGAGGAATCTACAGTTTTCTGAGGTTAATTTACCCAGTCAAGATCATGCAAAACCCTGCTTCTGAGTCTGAACTTCTGACTCTTCCTACAGGAGCTACAACCCCGTGATCACATGACTCCTCTGCGCAAAACGAACACCTGTCATCCACAGTCCAAATCACCGGCACAGTGTCAAGACCTTTTCTAATGTTCTCTGAAAGAGCTTTGTGACCCATCATTTCCCTGTACGCTTTCTCACTTTCACTGCTTCTACTTGTAGATGCCCAAATAAGCAACCCCCCTGCCATGCACCCTGCCTCAATACTCTGCACGCCCCCCCCCCCTTCCTTTTACAAAACTGCATCTGGCTCCACAGACCTTTTTCAAATATAACCCCCTCCACTAAGTTCTCCTGACGGGGCCCTATGACAGCTTTGTTCTTCTCTAGGCTTTCATAGGCTCTATTTAAAATCATCACCTTATCATTCACATTACAGTAGGATAGCTCAATCTGCCCACTAAATTTTGTATCTTAAGACCTGTTACTCTGTCATCCTCTAAGATTTGCATCCATTGTTAGGCTGAACTATGCACACTCCCCAAATTTACTGTTTAATTCCTAATCCCCAAGATGACTGATTCATAGTGCCTGTCAGGAGGTAACTAAGGTTAAGGGAGATCATAAAGGTGGTACCCTAATGTAACCCAACTGCTAAGAAGAGATAATTAGAACTCAGAGAGGGACACCAGGGGGTGTGGGCCCATATCTGAGAATATAGGGAGCAGAGAACAGCCTGCAAGCTAAGGAGAGCGGCTTCAGGAGAAACCAACCCTGAAGGTATTTTCCAGTCTCCAGAACTTCACAAAAATTCATTTCAGTCTCTGGCACTTTGTTACGGCAGCCCTAGCAAACTAATGCATCTAGGATAGTTTGTCCCATATACAGAAGACACTTTACGCTTGGTGAGATAAATTAGAAAAGAATTCATGACATACTCCATATACAGCAAGAGCCACACCAGTATGCAAATACATTTACAGTATAAGTATTCAGTACTTTTCCTTCTTTTCCCTTTTACTTCCTTCTTTCATCCTTTGTTCCCTCTTTTTCTAAATTATTCTTAAAACTCTGTGATGGGGTGACTGGGTGGCTCAGTCGGTTAAACATCCGACTCTTGATTTTGGCTTAGTGAGTTCAAGCCCCACATTAGGCCCTGCACTGACAGTGAGGAACCTGCTTGGGGATTGTCTTTCTCCCTCTCTCTGCCCCTCCCCTGCACACGCTCTCTCTCTCTCTCAAAATAAATAAATAAACTTAAAAAAATATATAAAGTTCTGTGAAGAACACCGTTCTAACTGCTGCATATATAATGCCTTTTCCCCTAGAGAACTCTGTAAATCAGCTGTAAATTCCTAAAGGCCTAATAATTTCAGAAAATTTTAAGGATAGCCCCCACTTTGTTCCACATCTTTCATTTATTCTATTTTATTTATTGGGATATTTCTTTTAGAAAGCCATAAAAACAAATAGGATTTCACATTCACATTGGATTATACACTAAAACACACACAAAATTAAAAAGGTAACATGTTAACCGTTATGGCACTGTGGTCTTTCTAAAAAAAAAAAAAAAAAAAAAAAAAGATACAGAACTTCAAGGAGTATTTGAGTAAAGTGTCTAAGTCTACAAGTCAAATTACCAGAATAGAAGGTAACACATGAAGAATCTTGAATAGCACCAAGTTATGAAACACTTAGATGTATTTCATTTCAAGGCAATACTGTAATTCATAATTTCTCAAAAAATGACGACTAAAATTTAAAAATCATCAAAATTCAAAACCAGCACACTTGGTTGACGATTTCAAAAATGTCTCTTTGACTTTCTGTAACAAAACTACCTGGAACGCCAGTTGAACAAGCAGTGTCTCCAGCCCCATTCCGGAACCACCCAGTAGCAATCTCTGGGGGCTGTAACCTCAGAATCTGCAACTTACATAAACTTCCCAGGGAAAGCTTCTGCCTTTTAAAGTTTGAGAACATTCTAGATTATTAGGGGGAAACAGTAGCTTTATTGACAAAAATGTGAGTGAGATGATTCAGAGGAATTCTATATTTTAGCATAGAATAAGCTATGAAAGCCACTAAAAAATAACTACCCACAATTAACCTGTGGAACTAATGTTTATGCTTTAGTGTTAATTTGTTTCCAAGTGGACTCACCCTTAAACAATATGTACATTGACAAAGAAAAGTTCTGTTTCCAGACACATAATTCTCCTTTAACACAGTCAAAGATCCACGAGAACTAGGAACCTGAAAAAGCAACCAGGCTGAAAGACTGGACAGGAGGCAACTCTGGGTGTCATCCCTGAGCCATGAGGCTGTGACCATGCCGTCTCACATCAGCTGAACTCCTATGCACCTCAGTGTCGCGTGTCAACAGGAGCGTGCAGGGCTAGCAATCACTGCCAATCCCTGCTACTCTGGGATTCTGGGCCTTTGGGTGGCAAGGTCATTCATCCAAGCCATGTTTCCATTTCTAAACCCACAGGCTGAAACAGAGCTCTACTCATCAGCAAACATCATCGTCTGTTGTTACCAAAATTGTGAGAGAAGTTCCCAAGCATTTGAAGGTTCCAGAATTGTTCACTGTTGAGGAATGAGAAAGAGCCCAGGTGAGCTGGGATGGGCTCTCAGTCAGTGTTCTTGTCGACAGCAGTTTGTAGGGAAGGCACCAAGTATAAAGCAAATGATAAGTAAGTAGCATGGCAATCTTGCCATCAGAACCCCCAGGGTTGCTGTAGGCAAATCATCTATCCAACTGGGCTCTCTTTCTTCCCTTCTCCTGCCTTCAAGCAGTCAAGGCACAGGCTTCAGGTCCTCTAAGTTTAATAGCATAATGGCCCTTTCCTATTAAAGACTAAACCAGGGCGCCTGGGTGGCTCCGTCATTAAGCATGTGACTTCAGCTCAGGTCATGATCATGATTCATGACTTCAAGCCCTGCATCCGGTAAGCTCCAGCCCTGCTTCAGGTAAAACCCAAGCCGTGCTTCAGGTGAGCCCTGCTTCTTTCCCTTTCTTTTTCTCTCTGCCCCTTGCTCAATTGCGACCTCTAAGGAAGGAAGGAAGGAAGGAAGGAAGGAAGGAAGGAAGGAAGGAAGGGAGGGAAAGAGATAGAGAAAGGAAGACTAAAACATCCATGGCATGGAATCATAATTACTGATTCACAAATCACTATGTATGTAATTCTAGTGTAAACATTAACCATGCGTTCACTGAAGTTGAAACTACCCCTTCTCAGGAGCTGTCATTTTCTATGTATACATATTGATTGAGCTTTGGTTCCTACGACCAGATGGCCGACCTGTGAAATTCTAATATGGTTGAGAAGATTCAAACAGATTATCATTCACTGACAGGCACCGGAGACCACAGTGAAGGCCAAAGTTTTTATTTCAAAAATAAGTAATTAGAGTTGACAGCAGAAGTGTAAATAGGGCCCAAATGAATAAATTTGTTAATTGGACTTCCCCTTGGTAGTTGTTAACCCAGGTCTGTTTGGTCATAAAACATGTTCACATGTCTACAGTCTCACTGTAAGAATGTCCTTGGATTCATGTCACAGAATGGTGTCCCAGGTGAGAATGGCATTGTATTAACTGGTAAAAATTTGGTGGTGTCTACTCCATGTAAGGCTTTGTTAATTACTTACTAACAGGACATCTTTTTGACGGAGACCCATGATACACAAAAATCACTGCTAGAGTAAAATCTGCCCTCTAAGCTGCTACTTACAGACACATGTATGTCATTATATGGAAAAAGCTAAAGTAACTCTATTGCTTCTGTTGCAAACATTTCCTTCTTTTTAGTAAGAAATACATAAGACATAAAGTGGTATGAAAAAGCTGCCTCTGTAGCAAAGGAGAAGTGGATTATCACAGGCCTCAGCATGTACCCTCAATATCTCCACATAAGTCAATAATTGGGGCTTACACTTTCATACACTCCAAATGAAAATTTCAGGAGGTTCCCTCCCACAGTCTTTTCCATTGCAATCAATGTTGTGCTTCTGACATTGAATCAATATTAATTGTAAAGTCCCTGCATGGCATTTCCATATGCATGTGTAGGAGAGCAAGGTCAATTTTATCCCAGAGCATTCTCTCCTCACCTACCCAAAAGTCTACACAAGTGGAAATGCAAGGTTAATTAAACCAGGAACACTGCAAATGAGGATGCATTGCCTTTTCCTTCTATTCCCAACTCATTGCAATTTAAGGCAACTGAAATGATTTTGTACTAAGGGGACTTCCCTTTCCCCTACTCATCCCTTCTCACTCTCTCTTGAATCTCTGCTCACTTAACCAAAGAATAACTTGTAAGTCTTCTCACCGTCCCATTAGTAACTACAACCAGGCGAATGGCTGGGTGGCAACCATCTCAGGAGATATTGAATACCAGCTGCTTAGTTTAATGATACCCCCTCACCTGAATCCCTTGGGAAAGAGCGGAATGACAACACCAGGTAGATAACAAATCTGAAGATGACCTAGAACCAGTAAGTAGTAATGAGACAATGCAAAGTGTATCATTACTCAACATTAAGTCCTGCCCTTGAATTTTAAGCTATGGTACTGTTTTCTGTTTCCCCAACTGTGAATACCTTTTCCTAACAAAATTTGACATCTGTCAAATTGTCTTTCAACTGGAAATCCCAAATGACAAACAACAACAACAACAAACCACACAATAGAATGTAATCAATGTTTCAACTTTCCCGTTTTTACACTATTTCAAACATAAATAGAACTTCAGACTTAGAAAAAAAAATCTCTCTTCACCCCCGAAGTGAATCCCAACTTCACTAAATTATGTAAGAAAAAAAAACAACTGAGATGTCACATTTTAGAGATGATTCATTATGGTGATGATTTATGATGGAAGGTCTTCTTCCTCTAATGCTACTAAATAAATCTAAAGTAATCCCCTTCCAGAGGTAGTTCATAAGTGTTACCAAGCTGATTAGCAACCAAGAATTACCAACATTTTGCTAAGAATTTAAAGATGTCTCAACGCCTGGGTGGTTCAGTCGTTGAACATGACTCTGGATTTTTTGGCTTAGGTCATGATCTCATGGTTCAGTTCATGAGATTGAGTCCCTCATAGGGCTCCATGCTTACAGTGCAGAGCCTGCTTGGGACTCTCCCTGTCTGCCCCTCCCTCGTTTGCGCTCTCTCTCAAAATAAGTAAATAAACTTTAAAAAAAAGAAACAAGATTCTCTCTCCCTTTGCTTCTCTCCCCCCCACTCACACGCTCTAAAAAATAAAAGATAAATAAAAAATTAATAAGACCTAAATAATGAAGAAAGCTCACTCAAAATAACCCCTTAGAAGGGACAGGTATTTCTGTCTCTGCCTATCGCTCTCTGTGTATATGTCTCAATAAATATTTTCCATAGTATTCAGACAAAATGACACCACTTACAGCATCTGCCCCTTTAAAAAGGAGTGATTTAAAAAAATGACTAAGATTAGGTTTATAAGTGTATTTCAAACCTGAAAACATAACTGGTAGCCTTGAGAAAACTGAGAAAAACTGGATATTTTTAAGCCAGTAAGTCAAAGGGTGATCATTAGGTGAGAACATACTGAATACATCTTTTAAATAAATTTTTTTTTAAATGGAAAAAATCTGCCACCTCTTTCAAAGTTCATAACTATTTTTTGCCTACCTTGCATCATTTACATGCTCCCCTGTGCAGTTCAAATGAACTTCCTATTATTCTTTTGCCATTTCAGGTGAAGCGCGAAACACTTCACTATCTTTGTTAAAGTGCTGTTTATTTAAAATTTAGCAAATAGATCTATATATATCACAGAAAGCCACGCTAATTGTATTTCTTCATGTGAAGGAAAAAAGTATCATTACCCTCTTTTTAAATATATTTACATTTTTAAATATATATTAAAATTTATATATTTATATATTAAAATTCCTCCTACTTACATCTTCTAAATATCTGATTCATATACATATAGGAAGACAGAGGTAGGAGCAATCTTCCCAAAGTCATGATATCCAAGTGGCTCATTCACAATCCTATGATCTTTTGCTACAAACCCAGGCTCCCTCTAGAGGTCTGATTCCATGGGTTTTGGGGTTGGAAGTAAAAGGACTTTAGGTGCTTTTTTGTTGCTGTTTCTAAATCCACCTGTCTGATTATCTACTTCTGGAGAATCTCTAGCCTTAAAGGAAAAGACCTTCAAGGACATTAAGAAACTGGGAACTCGCAGCTCTCAAGGAATTCAATTCTACCTTTAGATAGTTCTGACCACGATCAGGTCTTCCTTACACTCAATTAATTAAACTCTGTCTTGTTGTCACTTTTAGCCATTGATCCAGTTTCTCCCACCTGAAGTCATACAGAACAAATATAACCCCTCTCAGAAGTCTTCAAATATGTCATGACAGCTATCATGATTTGCTTCTATCTTAAGTAACATGAAAGGCTGAAATTACCACAGGTCGTGAAGATGACCTTGAGAGTCAAGCTGGATGATCAGGAGGGGAAAATCATCAATGGCACTGCTTCAATTCTTCAGCCTAAAATAATATAATACATTTCTTTGGCTTTCAAACTAGTATAAATGAATATAATAACTTCCTTTTGTTCATGGCCGATTACATTATATTACAACAGCACGACTTCCAGGGCTAGCATGCAAAAGTAATTTATTTTTCTCCCACATCTGTAACTATTTGGGAGAATAGCTAAGTCTTCATAATTATGCTGCAGACGCAGTAAATAGAGCAAACCCAATAGGTCACCCTGTGACTATAGTTCAGGGAGAGAACAATTATTTTATCCCATATAATTTGCATCCAACATTTCATATAGAAAACTAAAGAGAAAAACAAAACCCTGGCTTACAAAATTACTACAGGCTTTAATATTCACTTTTTTTTTGTCCTGTTTAATGGCTTTTCTGTTTGAAATAGGCACGCGCGCACACACACACACAGTGTAAATGACATGCCTGAATAATTTTCATTAGAAAGTCATTTCCTTTTAGGTTGTGATTCATTTTATTTTGTCTGACGTAGATTAAGTTATTATGAAATTAAAGTCGCCTGCATGTCATTCAATTTCTCTTCTTTTACGCTTCTCCTTCTCTTTGTACAAAAACAATTATCCACCATCTGAAGAATGGCCACAGTCAAGAAACAGGGTTTCATGCTTTCACTGCCCAGCACATTTTTCCCCCTAAGGAAAACCTGTTGTCAAAATGCAAATCACTAACAAGCAAGTGTCTATCCTAGGACCCATGTCTGTAATAGACCAGCATCCAGAAATGAAACCAGTGCATTTGCAGGGTTTTAAAAAAATATTATTAATAGTGAAACATAGGAAACCTCAAAATGATTCTCTAATGATGCTGAGTGGGGGGAAAAATCAAGTCCTTGGCAATTTTCTCTGCCAATTAAAGGAGTCTGTCTAGATTTCCCTTGTTTTAGAAGCCACAACTCCTCGCTGGGGAGATCAATGTGAGTCCCTCGAGAAGAGGAATCTAATAGCCTTTGTTTTGTAACATGAAAAAGCCCCCAAATATACAAAATTAAAAGCAGTATGACAAGGACAATCAACTCAGACTCTTAATGAAGTACAACTAGAAAACCATGGTAAAAGAGAACCAGCCTCCCCAGTGAAATGGTTTCAGCTAACCCTTTGCATTTTTGTTCTCCTTTCACTGTGGCAATAACGGAGATTAACTAAGAAATACATTAGCATTTCTGCCTGTGAAGTGTGTTTGCTTGCTTCTCTCTGAAGGCCTGCCTGTTCATGCTTATAAACAAGCTGCCCCACAGTGGACAATCGATTGTAGGCATCCAGCCCATCAGCCAAAGTACAATTATCAAAAAGCAGAGGGGAGCATGCATTTGACTAAGTGAGCTCTCATGACTACCCAACTTCTGCTAAGCAACCATATTTTCATGCAAGAAGTTAGAGTAAAGACCATGAAATTTTGAGTTATGTTAATTCAGACTAAATGTCACTTCCAGCACCGATGAACTCGGAAGTCTTGGGGAATTAACTGTCATTCTCTAAACTTGTCCTGTCCCACGTGATAGCCATTAGCCACACGTTGCTACTGTGCACGTCAAACGTGGCAAGTGTGACAATGGAGCTGAATTTTAAGTTTTATTTCATTTTCATTGATTAAAATCTAAATTTAAAACCAGACAACTTTATTCAATTATTGCAACAACTTTAAGCATGTTGGAACAACTTGAGTATGTAAATGTTTCAACTGTACATTTTATAAAATCTAAATATCTTATAAAATCTAAATATAGATCAAGTATTTCCAATGAAAATTGTGCATCTGAACCGAGATGTCTTCTATGTATAAATAGGTTCCAATTTAAAAATATACTACAAAAATGTAAAATATCTCATTAGTAATGTTTGTATGATTACATATTGAAGTATTTTGGATGAACTGAGTTAAATCATACATATTACGAAAATTAATTTCACTTGCTTTCTTTTTAGGTTTTTAAATGTGGCTACTAAAAGTTAAAACACAGGGGCACCAGTTGGTGGAAACTCTTGACTTCGGTGTTGTGAGTTGGAGCCCACATTCGGTGAAGCAATTACTTAAAAGTAAAATCTTGAAAAAAATTTAAAAATTACATATATGGCTTCCATTTATGACTTGCATTATGTTTCTTTTGGGCAAAGCTGCTCCAAATATTAGATTGCTCACCTGTCAAATAACTACACTGTAGGGTTTTTACAAAAATTAAAATGCACATATTTAAAAATATTCCCTGGTGTCTGGCATGCCACTCAATAAATGGTAATTTCTATTAATTTTACTACCCAGTACAGAGGACGGCCTATTTATCGTGAACATTTAATACCTTAAAATCCTAAATGTCTAAATTTCCTCAATCATTAGTATTTTTTAATACTTTACAAATACAAGATCTTCATTAATGCTTAATATGTGTTCTCCAAAGAATTTTTTAAAATCTCATCTTTTATCCTGCCTTCATATAGTATCCCTTCAAAATTCTTGCTCTTTGTTCTACCTTGTGCGTACATGCGTGCGTGCACGCGCACACACACACACACACCCTGGTCCTGGAAAGAAGGTTCTTTAAAGAAGCTTCTGAAAATCCTGAAAGTCCTGATATTGCACAGCATCAGAGGAAAAAAAAATATGTAAAGAGACATGCAATTCTTCCATTTGGTAATAAGGTCATTTTGTTGCAGGGCACTTGAGTTGCATTTGGTGTAGCTTTCCTTTTTTATTATGCAGAAAACATCCAGAACCCTAAGGGAAGGAAGAGTGGAGAGATTGAATTTCTCCCATGGAAGGATTTTCTAGATTTGGCTCCTGGCCCATCTCCATTTGGAGATTTGGAGTTTCTCTCATTCCTCAAAACCCAATGGCACCACTGAGCCGCTCAATGCTAAATAAATATTTCAAGGAGAAGGGTTAGCTGCGGAATTTATCCAAACTGGATTAACAAGAGTCAAATTCTACCCTTTCTCCCTCCTCTCAGCCTCCACTATCTCTCACTCCATTTCATCAGGCACAAAATTTTATGTTTCTCAAACCCATCGCTCTTCAACCGTTGCCGAAATTTTCAGATCATGTCCCAGCCTCCTTATCTGTCTCTCTCCCACTAGGTCTCTGGTAATTTTAGGCTCATGTCGTACCAAGAATTCCTTTACACACTTTGCTCATCTTCCTCTAATGTTAATAGCTTATAACATCATTATATAATTATGAAACCAAGGGAATTAATGTTGGTACAATGCAATTTACTGAAACTACAGATCTTACTGAAATTCCAGCAGTTTCCCATGAGTGTCTTTTTTCTGTTACAGGATCCAATCCAGGATCCCACATTGTACTGAGCTGTCATGGCTCCTTATTCTCCTTCAGTTTATAGCCGTTCTCAGGCTTCCCTTATAGTTCACAACCTTGACACTTTTGGAGAAAAAAAAAATTGGTCAGTGACTTTGTGAATGTCCCTCAATGTTTCCCTGATGTTTTCTCAAAATTAGATTTGAGGCTATGTATTTTTTAGCAAGAAAACCACAAAAATGATGGTTGGTCCCTCTCAGTGCATCATATGAAGGACACAATGCTAATGTCTTATTATTGCTGATACTAACTTTGATCACTTCATGGAAGTGATACCTTCAGGATTTCTCCACTCTAAGTTTTCTATGCTTTCCTCTGTAATTTAGTGAATACTTTGGAGGAGATACCTTGTGACTTTGCAAATATCCTGTTTCTATTCAAATTTTCACTCATAAATCTTAGCCTCCATCATTGGATCTGGCCTGTAATACTTGTTATAGGGCTGTATGTCCAGTGGTGATTTTCTATTTCCCTCATTCTACATTCATCAAATGGAATTCTCTAAAGAATATAGTCCCTCCTCTCCCATTTATTTGCTTTTTCAAATATTTGTATCAGTATGGACTTATGGACATTTATCCTATGGGTTATAATGTAAACTGTCTTAATTATTCATTTATTTGCCCAACTTGTTCCAGCTTTGGCCCTTGAGAGTTCTTTCAGGTTGGCTTCTGTGTCCTTTCAAAATATTCCCACGATTGTTTTTTTAAACAGTTCCTGGCACTACAAAATAACTCTGACTCATATTGTCTCTGCTACAGTTCTGGAATCAGTTTTCCAAGGAAGTGTAGTTCCTTTTTTATTAGAGAATGGTATTTAGAAACCAGGATCTGGCTGTCAGGTGTGCTCATTGCTACTGGGTTGTCACTGCCTCTGGTCCCCGTTAGACGAAGTTAGAGAGTAAGGTGGGTACATGTACACACAAGCACACATACCCCTATACTTCTGTAGATATCTGTCTGTATATTAAAGACCAATTATTCTATACCTCATCCTCTCCTTATTCGTAAATTATTTTCCAATAGTGAAAAATCCAATGATTATCTAAAAAATATTTACCCATTTGTTCAATCCTGAAATACCCAATGCAGTTACACAATTGCTAACCTATACCTCTGTGGGAAACAAATTTACTAAGTAAAATATGGCATTTGAGAAGACTTTTTTACCTTTGGTCTTACAGTAAATAGTCAAAATGCTATTCTCCAAAGTTACTTAGGTTAGTTCTTCTTCCTTCAGATGGTTATTTAACTCATTTATGATACAGTTAGGAGCTTTTATATTGCTTGTATTCCCTTTAGCTTCCACTCACATCCCAGTAAATTTTAACTAATTATCTTTTTAAACATATAAAACATTATTCTGGTTCTAAAAGGCAGTACAACACTCATGTATGTAATCAGAGAAGTATTGCTCTCTCAACTCTACCACCTTATTCCTGCTCCCTTCTTCCTTCTAGTCTTTCTTCATCCCCCTCCTAATACTGATCTCATTAGTTTGATTTATGCTTCCTCAATTTCTTTAGTACAAATTAGCAGTTACGTGCATATTTTCAAACACTGTTTTTCTTACATAAAACGTAGCATATAGAAATTTATTTGTACTTCACCTAACAGTATACATACTCTGGAAACAACTCAATAGCAATCAGTTCACAGAAATCCCTCTCACTTTTTATAGCTGTGTAGTACTTCATTGTGTAGATATACCTTATTCAATCATTCTCCCATGTGTATAAATTTAGGTTGTTTCTAGCATTTGGCACTTACAAACAATACTGCAATAAATAATCTTATTCAGATTGTTGGAGGTGGATCCTTAGCATAAATTCCTAGAAGTGGGATCCTAAGTGCATATGTAGTTTTGTTATATATTGCCAACTTTTCCCTCAGTAGAGCTGTACTAGTTTGCATTCCTACCAGCAATGTATGACAGTGCCAGGCTCCATGTATGTTTTTTGTTTTTAATTTTTGTTCTCCTATATTCTCTACAAGGCACCTGAATCACCTAGAAAGAAAAAAGGGAGGAAGAAAAGAAAGAAGAAAGTACTGACACAGAAATCTGAACATATCACTCTCCAGCTTAAAAATAACTGATTGGGGTGCCTGGGTGGCTCAGTCAATTGAGCGTCCAACTTCAGCTCAGGTCATGATCTCACGGTGAGTTCGAGTCCCGCGTCGGGCTCTGTGCTGACAGCTCAGAGCCTGGAGCCTGTTTCAGATTCTGTGTCTCCCTCTCTCTCTGCCCCTCCCCCGCTCATGCTCTGTCTCTGTCAAAAATAAACAAACATAAATAATAATAATAATAACAATAATAATAATAAATAACTGATAACTTGCTAGTGTCTGTGAAATGAAGCATTCATGCTTTTAAAAGTTCCTACAAGACTCTAGATCTGAGGCTAGCCTCATCTTCAGCAACTTTTTCCTGACACTCACTCTACCAGGGACCTGCCATTCCTCAAACATTCCATAATCAGTTCATAATTTTATTCGCTTTGCTCACACTCTTCCTTTTATTGGAGTTCCACATCTCCATCTATTACTATTTATCTGATATACTTCACACCCATTCACCCTACAAGATCAAAGTTCAGTCCTGCTCCCCCAGAACAGGTTTGCATTGTACCTATTCCTCAGCGTTCCAGAAATGCTTCATTCACACCATCTTGACTGTACTGAACCCACTGTGTTGTGGTTGGCTCCCAGCAAATCTGACTTCTTTGTACAAGGGTTCAGTCTTCAACCGTTGGGGATGTTATCTTACTCAACTCTGAAGCTCAATACTGCATACAAATTTTCAAATGGATAAACATGAATAAGACATGAAAAGAACACAGCTTCTTACTCAAAAGCATACATAACTTTCTCACATGTCTTCTAGTCTAAGAGTTTTATTAATGTTCAAGTGTCCCTTCTCTTGATAATCATTCTCTGAAGGAGCCAACACCAATGCTTATAACCAGAACTGCCCGATACATGTCCTTCCAAGAATTTTCCTGACAGTATTTGGATATTTGCACTATTTTCTTCACTTTATTTTTTTTTAATGTTTATTTATTCTTGAGAGAGAGAGAGAGAGAGAGAGAGAGAGACACACACACAGAGTGTGAGCAAAGGAAAGGCAGAGAGAGAGGGAGACACAGAATCTGAAGCAGGCTCCAGGCTCTGAGCTGTCAGCACAGAGCCCGATGCGGGGCTCAAACTCACGAACTGCGAGATCATGACCTGAGCCAAAGTCAGACGCTCAACCGACTAAGACACCCAGGCACCCCATTCTTTGTTTTATTTTCTTAAAGCAACCCTTGGGGCCACTGAATGCACGCGTCTGAAACCTATTCGACACACATTTGCTCATCAGCTTCCCTCCTTTCCTCCACCTGGTAATATCCAAAGAAAGTAGGGCAATCAAAAATATAAAAGTCTAAGTAATTATTCTTCATTCTAACAAAGAATTAGGGAAGACTATAATTGACTAAGATTTTAATTTGTGTTTTGTTCTGGTGCCATAGGAGTACTCCATTCCCATCTCCAACCCCACCTCCAACACACATTCTCAAAAGACCACCTAAGCCCTTGGAACTGAGAAGTGGACTTCTCTTTTCCCAAGTGAGAATTAAAACAGTTGTTTTTTAAAATACACACTCAGGGGCGCCTGGGTGGCTCAGTCATGTGGGCGTCCAAATCTTGATTTCAGCTCAGGTCATGATCTCACAGGTTTATGGGTTTGAGCCCCATATAGGGCTCTGCTCTGGCTGGGTGAAGCCTGCTTGGATTCTCTCTCTCCCTCTCTCTCAAAAATAAACAAACATTAAAAAAGAAAAAAAAAAGATTAAAAAAAACGCATTCAAGGAGGCCATGGAGCCAAAGTTTAGGGGTGAGACGGGATGGTAATGTCCAAGGGTGGAAGAAGGCAAGAATGGCTCAACTGGGGAGAAAAGACTGGCTTTTCTGGGACTAGGAAGGATCCAAGGAAGGTGTTTCTGTAACAGTCCTGGATCCTGTTTGTATGCAGAGCTCAAATCAGTGGGAAAAGGCTCTAGAGAGTTAGCAGATATTGTTGCCTAGAGGTGACCTTCCAGAGCAGCAAAAGAGGCCCCTGTGGCTAAGCCTATGGTCTCACCCCAAGGAGACCAGCCCAGGAGTAGCATCTCTGAGACTGACCACAAAGAACGCCAGTGCTGACTGTAAAGCTAAGGGAGAATGCCACTGGCCAAAGACCAGGCTCCTACCCTCAGCTGTCACCACCAAAGATGTCCCCAGTTCTTAACCCACCCAATGGAAGTCAAAGGATTCTGCCAAATTTAAACAAGTCTGGGGTCTTAGTATTCTTACTACCTTGCTGAGTGTAGATACTGCACCTTGTTCAACTTATTAAAATTAAAAAAAAAAAAAAAAGATCATAGAGAAGAGTTTAGAAAACACAGTTCACACCTGTCACAGCTATCACCTAATAAATGCTAATATGGAAAGGCCTAAAACTTTTCTATGCAGTTTCATCAATAATCCTCCAAAGTAGTGATGAAGGAAGTTAAGATAAGGTCCACTGGAGGACAGGCTGGGCCTATGCCCTAGTGGGAACTGCTGGAGTGAACTCTAGCTCCCTCTGGCTCTTCAACTGCCCAGTGTGGCCTCAGCCAACTTATTTAGGAGAACAATCTCCTAAAGGGATGTGACTCCATTATATAAATCCTTCCACCCTCTGCCACTCTTATCACTAGAGATGAAGGTCCAAGAAAATGGACACAACATTTCAGAAACACCTCCACCCTCCTATCAAACTATTTTACTGATATCTAGATGCTTATTTATTGAAAAATGAGAAAGCTGATTAAGCCACAATTTAGAATAAATTGTTTTCTTAAATCAGTCAAGGAGTATCTGTAGAACTAGTTATGAGAAATTTTTCTAAGTAGAGAAGGAAAGTGAGAGATGCAAAACATTTACTCTTTGAGAGGCATCAAAAAATGGTCACACAGAGTACTATTTTGCCTGGGGTCAATCGTGTTGATTCAAATGAATGGAGACAAACATAAGCTTCCCACTGATGTTCACTGCTTAAACATCGGTTTCTCCCACAACTTACAAAATTGCTTTCACAAGTGTCTTTAACTCAACTAATTTCATATGTAGGAGTTTCAACTCTAAGGAATCCACCAATACCAATACTATTACATGGCTGACTGTGAAAATCACAGACTGGCATGACGGTATTTGCTGAATGCCCTTCAACTTAAAAATATGAGTATTACTGGGGTGCCTGGGTGGCTCAGTCAGTTAAGTGTCCAACTTCGGCTCAGGTCATGATTTCATGGTTCGTGGGTTTGAGCCCCACATCAGGCTCTGTGCTGACAGCGCAGAGCCTACTTGGATCCTCTGTCTCCCTCTCTCTGCCCCTCCTGGGCATACACTCTCTTTTTCTCTCTCAAAAATAAACATTAAAAATTTTTTTTAAATGTGAGTATCACACAATAGACACTATGTGGTATGAGGGACTGGTATGATATTTTTGACCCTTGAATATAACCTATTAGTTTGTTTTCAAATAAATTCAAGTTGCTTTAACCATCTCTGGAAACTTTGACCATGTCCTATATTGCAATGCTATAATAATTAGAACAAAAAATTTCCCTAGAAATGAATTAATAACTTAAGTTCTGAATATGCAGCATGCACTAATCCTGGTCTTTAAAATCTCTAATGGGCTTTGTAGCAAGGCAATTTGGCAAAATGAGTAAAATCCTAACATAATAAAGGTAATTAGAGATGCAGAACAAATTCTTTTTAAATGCACTGCATGGAATTCGGACACTTTAGATCCCCCTCAAAAATGGGAAACTAGTGAAGAGAGGAAATACAACAAATCAAGAAAAGAATAAGAAAAAAACTGAACCGTATCAATCACAAAGGGATTTGGAGTTTGCAAATTGTTAAAACTCCTTCCAGCTATCTGACTTTCCAAAATTTCCCAAGAAAATGGCCAGCTTCCACCTATGAATCTCTCCACTTAGAAAACAGCCTAACTTTAGTTAGGTTATCAAAATGGGGAAAGACAACTGGTGGTCTCAAGAACTAGAAAAAAACAGTGGGTGAATGCCTAAGGGAAAAACGTATCCTTTTTGACACGGTTACACCTATCTTCTCATAACTAACAGCAAACATTTCAGGTAAGTATATGAAGAATCAATTTGGTTCATTACATGGAGCATTATTATATACAATATATATTATTTGATTTATACCTTTAATGATATAATTATACTTTACGTATTATATAATTATAATATATTTATTATACATTATAGTACACATTTTTATATTCCATGATATAGTATAACAGTATAATGTATAGTACATAATATATACACTATATATACTGTATATATTATACTATTTATAATATACAGTATAATATAGTGTAAGATATAGTATAAATACTAGTTATACATTGCTATATAAATAATATTTATATTTAATACATTAAACATATACCTTTTGCATTACTGAACCTCAACTAACCAGATACGGATGTAGCTCAGAGAGACATCATTTCCTCTAAAGATGAAATTCAGTTTCAAGTTTGACCGGGCACTGATTTTTAAAATTTTATATATATAAAAATGTAACTGTAATATTATAAGTATATATTATATTACTATTTAATATATAATTATGTTTATATTATTTAAGATTATATACTTCTAATGTATTTAATATTTAACAAGCTAATATTTAATACATAATATTCATAGGATAAAGATTATACTGAATATTTAATATACAATATTTAGCATTTATATTAGCTGATATTTACAAGCTACTATTTACATAGTAGCTGAAGTTCAACAATGCAAGAGGTAGAAATGGAAGAAACCGAATTTAGTATTAAGGCATCTCAGACGTGGAATGGCCTTAAAGGTCACAGAATACACTCCATTTAAGCATAAAGAAGCAGAGCCCAGAAGTACCCCAATTATCTAAGAGCCAACTGTAGAGACAGGGCAAGTTGGGTCCAGAATCAAGTCTTGAGTTTTCCAGCTCAATGCTTTCCCACTTCAGAAGTGGTCTGTTCAGCCACAAGCAGTTCCAAAGGCCCCTGTACATGGTGGGTCATAACTGCCCTGTGAACTTGTACAGACGTTATCTTGATGGTACTTACTTCTAGACTAGTTGGTTGGCTGACTCATACAACAATACAGAAGTGATTTCAAATTCCTACATTCTATTTTCTCTTAGCTTACTAATGATAATTCTGAACAACTGAATTTTCACTTAGGGTACTGGGCATTGGTTTAGGGGTTTTATTCTAAAGCCTCTCCCCAACAGTAGTGAGAAGAGCTGATCTTTGGTTATTTCTTCCAATTGCTTTGAAACACCTTCTAGTCACACTTTCTTAAAGTCCCATATGTTGGTTATATTTGACAGAGTGAAACACAGCCCTATTTTTGATGATAATGCCTTTTAACAGTTGTCAAGACAGACTTAAAAGAAGGCTACAGTAATTCATAACTCCCAAACAGCTTTTTCATCTTTATATAAAACTTGGGGCCCCATGAATAGTTATTATTTTGAATTGCTTCCTTAGAAATGATATGCTCGCTAAATTGTTCATTTTTTTTTTTTTTTGAGTGCTGGTCTAAATTTTATTTTTTAATTTGTTTCCAAATCTTTTTTTTTTATTTTTTAAAGTTTATTCATTTTTGAGAGAGAGCAAGGGAGGGGCAGAGAAAGAGAGCGAGAGCGAGAGCGAGAGCAGGAAACAGGCTCCAGGCTCCAAGCTGTCAGCACAGAGCCTGACACAGGACTCTAACTCATGAGTTGCGAGATCATGACCTGAGCTGAAGTCAAACAATTAACCAACCGAGCCACCCAGGTGCCCCTTTCTAAGTCTATTTTAAATTTTATTTTAGTGCCAGTATAGTTAACATACAGCACTATATTAGTTACAGGTTTACAATATAATGATTCAACAATTCCGTATATCACCCAGTGCTCATCATGGTTTATTTCTAATGTTTCCATTTCTAATGTTATAATTTGTAGTGTCATATAAAACTTATTAACTACATCATCACCAGACTTTCACATCCATGGCTTGCAAACTCCAAACTACAGGTAAACGGATGTGAAACCAGACAATGTTGACTGCCTCATTGTCAGGTACATGGGTGAGCAAATAGATCTATGGATTCCCCCAGTCCTCTGTGGGGTAACTTTTCTCCAAGTGAAACACTTTTGCTGGGTCTTACCAAGGAAGTTTTTTTCAATAAGAAGTTTAACATGACGTGAAACAGTTTCTTTACCATTCTGTGCTCTGGATCAAACGGTTTACCCCAAATCACTAAGTAACTGTAATTGATCAATCAACTTGATCTTTTCTTCCCTTTCATCTCATATAATAGCAAAGTAAATGCTCCCCAGAAGGTTCACTCAAATTGATTATCCCTAAGAATAAATTTAATTTTATTTACAGATTCATAGGACCCTAGAAATCAAATTCACTTGAAGCTTCATCTAAAACCAGTTATTACTTCTAAGCAATATTATAGTTATATGGTATATATGTAATATATATACTACATATTATATGGGTATCTTCCCTGTGCTACAGAGTGTCCTATAACAAATGTTATCATTCTCCTAGGAAGACCTAGGGAAAGGTGTTTGGCCTTCACAGAATGGGCTGGGGAAACCCACAGGCCTTTTCTTCATCCATGAACCTAACAATGAGCCTCTCATCACTGTCACACATCTGCACACCTGTCCCGCTACAGTTTGGGTTTGTAGGCCATGGAAGCTAAAGTCTTACAATTATACAATACTGTTATGACTGCATAAGCTTAAAAAAACACCAGAAATGAGTGTTGCCATGTAGTGAGACTATCATTTAGGTGCTAACAAGTATCTCAAAGCCAACCAGAAGGAGTCTGTTTTAAAATCACAAGTCAAAAGGGCAACAAAAAGGAAAAATGCACTCTAGGTCAATGAAGGCAAAATGATTAAAACAACTATACTATAGAGTATATAACTCAGATCAAGAAAGGATTTACTTATAGAAAATACACATTAAATTGTTAAATAATTTTTCCCAGATTTTTCTTTAATGCTAAATCAAAAATAGATGTGGTTTCTTTACCAGAGATAAATACTAAGATCACTGAAATTTTCAGGATGTAATATACCTCCAACTCACTGCATGAATTGGGAGTTTAGATGGAATAGTGTTGGAGGTGGCAACAGAAGGTGATATTTTTATATATTTTTTAATGTTTATTTATTTTTGAGAGAGAAAGACAGAACCTGAATAGGGGAGGGGAAGAGAGAAAGGGAGACACAGAATCCGAAGCAGGTTCCAGGCTCTGAGCTGTCAGCACAGAGCCCGACGTGGGGCTTGAACCCACAAACTGTGAGATCATGACCTGAGCCGAAATTGGACGCCCAACCGACTGAGCCACCCAGGTGCCCTGGAAGGCGATATTTTTGACATTCGTGTGCAAAGTAAATCCCTGTCAGCAAGAGTAGCAATTTTTTAACTTTATTTTGTGAGAGAGAGTATGCACATGAGTGAGGGAGGAACACAGAGAGAGAGAATCCCAAGCAGGTTCCACACTGTCAGCACAGAGCCCACCTCGGGGCTCGATCCGAGGAACCACAAGATCACAACCTGAGCCATAATCAAGAGTAGTACACTCAACTGACTGAGCCACCCAGGTGCTCCAAAAGCAGCAATTTTTAAAAAATGTTTATTTTTGAGAGAGAGAGAGAGAGAGAGAGAGAGAGCGAGCACGCGCACACACACAAGCAGAGGAGGAGCAGAGAGAGAGAGAGGGACACACAGAATCCGAAGTAGGTTCCAGGCTCCAATCTGTCAGCACAAAACCTGACACGGGGCTCAAACTCATGAATTGCGAGATCATGACCTGAGCTGCAGCTGGAGGCTTAACCGACTGAGCCACCCAGGTTTCCACAAAAGCAGCAATTTTTAAAATTAAGTTTAAAAAACGGTTTTACAACCTGTGGGTTTTAAAAAATAAGTATTTGCTATTAGTTTAATAATTGCCACATATGCCCTCTGAGTCTGTAACTGGTTCATATATATAATTTCTACACTCAGTGTAATTATCTCAACAAAAAGTATACATAAGCATAATATACTTTGATATAGCTTCATGTATTCCTTATCTTTTTCTATTTGTTTCCAGATCTGACCAAGACCAAGATTTTTTGTTGGTATTCTCACTAAATCATTCCTCAATCTAAAATGAATTCCTTCCCAGTAAGAGTCCCTTTCTATACCTATAGAAATTACTCACATGAAAAGGTTTCACGATCTTTTTGAAGAATCTAGGTACTTGAACGATTCTTGATATAAGTAGTTCTCAACCTTGGATCTGCTAGCATTATTTGGAAAACTCTTAAGAAATACTTATCCTTGGGCCCCATTCTATGATAAACTATATAAGAACTCTGATGTTGGAAACTGGGCATCCGTATATTTAAACCTCCCCAAGTGATTTCAGCCCACATCTGGGAACTTCTTCCACAGGCTAAATGCTGACTTAACATGGCACATCTCACTATCTCCAAGCATCTTCACAGAGACAGCACACTGCTAAGGGCTGATGCTGGTCACTGACTCTACTAGGAATACTTAGAAATCAAGTCTTTTATTTATATTTGGGGGACAAAGGGAATCAGAAAGACCCCAATAGATAATACTCTATTTAAAAAAGGAAAAGAAAAGGGTCGCCTAGGTGGCTCAGTCAGCTGAGCATCTGACTTCGGCTCAGGTCATGATCTTGCAGTCCCGTGAGCTTGGGCCCCCATGTTGGGCTCTGTGTCGACAGCCGAGAGTCTGGAGCCTACTTCCGATTCTGTGTCTCCCTCTCTCTCTCTGCCCCTCCCCAGCTTGCACTCTGTCTCTCAAAAATAAACATCAAATAGTTTAAAAAAAAAAGGGGGGGGGGGAAGAAAATCACTACCTGAGCAAATCTTCTCCAATTAAGTTATCGTCCCTTGTACATGATGAGGTATTTTTACTTTAATGTGTTAAAACTATCTCCATAAACATGTCACTAAAAGTATTGTGAACTTCCATTTAGCATTTTTTTGTTTATAAAGCAGTTTTCCCTTTGAGGGGCTCCTCAGTGGCTCAGCTGGTTAAGCATCTAACTCTTGATTTCGGCTCAGGTCATGATCTCAATGTTGTGGGAATGAACCCCACATCGGGCTCTGCACTGACAGTGTGGAGCCCACTTGGAATTCTCTCTCCCTCTCTGCCCCTCTCCCCTAGTAGTTTGTGTTCCTCTCTCTCTCTCAGAATAAACATTAAAAAAAAAAGAAAAATATTTGAAAGACTCACAGAGCTTTCTCCACTGTACCTTACTCAATCTTAACCGCAGACTATTCCATTTTCTTGTGACAAACATATTAGATTCTCTACAACAGACAATCTCAAGAGTGAAACCCTCTCTAAATAACCTCCAAAGAGCATTAAATCACCAAGTGAATGATGTTGGTGCAAACCACGTGCACATGGATAGTATTAGTCTTGGCCAACCTGAGAGTTCTTAAAACATCAGAAGTGTTTGCCAAGACTGAAAGTCTGTTCAGATAAACTGATGTTCTCATAGAAGGCAAGATTTGCTTAAAAAAGGGGTAATCCTTTATAAAATGCTTCACTCTAGATTTGAAAACTAAAAATCCATAATCAATATATATGGAAGGTGGCATTAGTATTATTTGAAGTAGCTGACTTTATGTTAGGTGATGAATACTACTGCTCTAAGGAGGAACATTGAGATGGAAATAGGTCATTTGTTTTCTGACTGTCAGAGTAGCAAAATAAAGTTCAGCACAGAAACAACATCTTAAAAAACACGGGAAGTATTTTTACCTTGGAAATTATGGTGCCGAGTCAAGTTTTATAAACTCTCATATATCAACTTCAGTAATTTAGAAGGGTCTATGCAAAGTTATACATATGGGACAAAACTACAGAAATCCTATCCTCTCCCTGATAACCTCTCCTCCTTGTTAAAGAGACCTCACGTGTGACAAAACTTCTGATAATGCATTTACAGAAGTAATTAAAACTGGTATAGGTGGGGGTGGGGGGGTCTGGGAGCTATATTTGGTTTACTGTCTCTTATAAGAAGAGAGGGAGTTACTGGACTACATTTATACAATTTGCAACTAAATTTTAGCAGGAAACAGGTAAAAAGGAAGGGAAACTATGCTAGGTTGTTCTAAGGGCTGGTAGCCAACAAGCCAAGAGCATGCTGTTCTGTGGTCTTGGATGCTGTGGTAACATCGACAGCGGTATTCAGAGAGCGACCACTGTTTCATGAGGTGTTTATAAAAAGAGGCCATTGAGCACTAGTTTTTTTTTTCCTTCTTATTTTAAGAAAAGAAAAAAAAATTAGACCAAATTTCTGCCTCTGCAAATTCCTCTGAGCCTTTGGAGATTGAGAACTGTTCTTTCCAACTGAATCCTGTGTAGAAGCTATTAAGTGATACAAAATACCCAATATTTTAGTAGCTAAAAGAATAACGAAGTACATGTAAAGGGGCAAGTCACTAAACATGGATATTCAAGAAGTGATATAAAAGTAATTCACAAAACTGAGATGCCTGGGTGGCTCAGTCGGTTAAGCATCGGACTTTGGCTCAGGTCATGATCTCACAGTTTGTGGGTTCAAGCCCCGCACTGGACTCTGTGTTGACAGCTCAGAGCTTGCAGGGTGCTTTGGATTCTGTGTCTCCCTCTCTCTCTGGCCCTCCCCCATGCTCTCTCTCCCCCAAAAATAAACATTTAAAAAAAGTAATTCACAAAACAGAGAATACAGAAGCTGAGAAGGTTGCCTAGATTCAGGATATTATTGTGACACCATTCACCAAATGAAAACAAGGATGTAGGCTAGAAGTGGAGACAGCAACGTCTACTAAGAAGCATCAGAGGCATGAGAGGATTTATTTCCCATACTAATGAAGATGCAGCCCATGTGGACAGCCAAACAAGGCTCCCCTAGACATCAGCCCTAAGGCATTTTCACAGGAGAACATCCTACAAGAATCCTTTACACGGCCCATAAGAGTGTTTTCTGGAAAGGAGGTATGGCTATGTTAGAATTTTAAAAAGTAGAGTGTGACAGAAAGTACTGGAGAGAAAGAGCTGTAATTACTCATAAGTACTCATTTAGTACAAGAAACATTCACACACAGAGACCAGGGATGAAAGATCCATTCTTTAATAAGTGGTGACTGTCCTGGACCCCACGCAGCCAGGGAGCAAGCATTGGAAACATCTCTCCTTCACTGAATCAGGGCAAGGAGGGCAAAGAGAAAACAGGGGAATGCAGCACTGTTGGGAAAGAGGTAAATTTTCATGAGGGCCAGGACTCGAAAGAGTATCTGAAAAAACGGCTTCAGCATAAAGAGGAGTTTGCCCACAGGGAGAAGATACACAGAGATGTGATCACAGAGTAGAGATCTGAGGCACAGCACAGGCCGGGTGAGCTGGTGAGGAGCCGAGTGAGCTCTGGCTGGGGGAGCAGAGAGGAGGCTTTGTGCCTGCCATGACAGGTAAAAGGAATCAAGCTGTGAGATATAATGAGTTGGGAGACAGGCACACATATGCTTTAGTGAAGTATCATGCTGGAACTTTATTCGCTAGGCAATGGGGACACAGAGAGGGAACCTGAGAAGGGAGAGACAGCTATAGGGTACAACAGTAGGAAGAGGAACCCGGCAACCCAGTACAGAATGAACCAGTGCAAGATGGCGCCAAGCATGGACGCCCACTCATACACCCTCTTCTGGGCAAGACAGAGCTAAGCAGCAATGAGAACGAAACGGTGGCACAGCTCTGAGTCAGAATACACAGTCTCCTAATTTGTTCTGCGAAGCATCAGGGCATATCGCAAGTATCGTCAAGCCAATGAACTCCATTTTGGCTGATAGCAGGGAGGAGGAGTTGCCAAATGGAGGGAGTATTCCTGTTACTCTGTGCAGCATCCTCATATTAACAGTCTCCCCACCCCCAACACACATTTCACACACAATTTCACAGGTTCACGCAGATGTGGGAATAAAGATATTATTGGGAAGGTCAACTCTGACCTAATATAGAACACTGGACACAGTTGGACTCTCTCATCCAGTACTAAATGATGAAATACCAAGACCTCACTACTATCTTCTCAAAAATATCTTCCAGCCCAGGTATTTTTGCAGAGTGGGGGAGTTACAGATGATCCCCTACAAAGAAAAGGCAGCATCCCCTCGTACAGACTAGTAGGTTGTTCGAGTCTTTAACCGCACAACTGAAAAGATTATGTTCCATTTCCTCTACGACAGCACTTAGAATTCTGAATGTTTTTTGATTTTACAAGGCCACGTAAATTCTATCTTCTGTTTCGGCTCGACCTGCTCTAGCTAATTGGAAACTGGGGATCTTTCGCCTATGGGAGAGCCAACAGCAACTACAGCCTGAGCCCATCTCTGCCCCAATGTCTCTCTGAAACAAAGCCAGGTCATTTCAGAAGGGTTTCTCATCAGAGCACGTAGATACGTGCGTGGAGGGCACTGCGGTGAAGGTAAGAGGGAAACCACAGTCATCCCTTGAGGTTTACTATGGTGGTAGACTTGGTTATCAACTGGCCATGGAGGACTAATTCCTCCACATTTTACATTTGGGATCTGCATTCATTAATCACCAGCGTGACCCACGACAAAAATACAATGCTGACAAGTTTCTTCTTCACTGCAAAGGGTCAGCCAGCTTGGGAGCAATTTTCCACCCACATGAAATTTATATTATGTTCATGTTCTCCAAATAGCTTACAAGTTCATCACTATAGCTCATAGAGATCAGGCTATTATTCCCAACATCATCCGCCCCCTGAAATAAATACAAACGCACCAAGGTACAGGTGGACGATTGAGTGAAGTTCCACATATTCCTTTTGCATGGATTTTTCTTCCTTTTTGGAAAACAGGGAATAACACCTCAACTCTGTAAGCATCAGTCACTCTGTACAAAATGAATGTGCACATAGATGTGGGGTCCACACAGCATCATGACCATTCAGGAGACACTCCTCCTCTTCCTCACCCTTCCTGTAGGGTGAGGGAGGTTCTACTGGGGCTCTACAGATTCTTCTGGTCTAGGGCTCACAGCAGGGAGCCCAGGATTGGGCTGGGTTTATTTAAACCCTGCATCTTTCTTATAGAAGATGCTCACTCACTACTGGTGGCAGGAACTGGTATCTACCATGCTGCACAGAATTGACCATTTAGTGGATTGTCTTTAAAAGGTATTTCATTCTCTAGGTTATATACAGCCTCAAACACACAAAGATCCATTCCCTAATTCAGATACCCACTTAAATGACCCACAACTGGGTATTTTAAAATAAGGAATAATCTGCTAATATTTTTCACACCAGACACTTCAAGGAGTTTCCTCTAGATATAATGTAGATGTATTCAAAATTAAAGAAACTTACATGTGAAGGAAGTAGATACCTGGGATGGTTGCAGAAATGATCCCCAAAAATTAATGTTGCTAATGCCCAATAGATAGCGATGGCAGGGCTGAAGAGGAGTGTGGGTGTGGCAAGAGGCACACATAACTTTCCTAGTGCATCTTGGGGGCACAAGTGGCTGGAAGGCACTCTGAGCAGGACATCAGAGCTCCCTGCTATTCTATTTTTTTTTTTTTTTTATTTTGAGAGAGAGAGAGACAGAGACAGAGACAGAGTGTAAGCAGGGAAGGGGCAGAGAGAAGGACACACAGAATCTGAAGCAGGCTCCAGGCTCTGAGCTGTCAGCAAAGAGCCCAATGTGGAGCTTTAACTCATGAACCACAAGATCATGACCTGAGCCAAAGTTGGATGCTTAACTGACTGAGCCACCCAGAGACAAAAATTTAAAAATAAAAGCTAAAGGACAATGAAGGCAGGCACAGGCTTGGCTAGCAGACATTATAGGAACACTGGTCAGAGAACAGAGCCGACATCAGAATAGATTTATCAAAGGAATAAGTAATTGAAAACCTGTCTTTCCTGACAAAAAGCTCTGAAGATACACTATCCATTTACCAGTCTTTATTTTTTTCAGTTTTCATTTGAAAATTTTAATGAATAATCCAGAAATTAGAGCATAAAATTTATGTTTTTTTAATTCCAAAATATTTGTTTTTATTTTTTAAATATAATTTATTGTCAAATTGGTTTCCATATAACACCCAGTGCTCATCCCAACAAGTGCGCTCCTCCATGCCCATCACCCACTTTCCCCTCTCCCCTACCCCCATCAACCCTCAGTCTGTTCTCAGCCCTAGAGAGGGAGGGAGGCAAACCACTTACCAGTCTTTAAAATATTGCCCTAAGAATATATTCCTGCCAACTAATGAACCAATATTCCCAATATTGATTTATTAACTAACAGTGATAAATAACTGTCCCAAGCACTGTATCATGCAAAATTTACCTGGATTCTCCATGTACACAGACCTATACAGGGAACTGTAGCATAACTTAAAACACTGCTCAGTCAGTAGTGTGGGACCAAAACAAGTGGAAATGGATAAATCAAAACTTTAATAGTATCCTCTTAAGGTAATTGAATACAGCCATCTAATATCTATATAGCGCCATACTAATGGCTCAAAAACACTCAAATCCACCAGGAAAAGCTTACTCTAACTTGAAATGCTTGTACTGACACTGGTCACCAGGGGCTCCTTAATGTCACATGTTCATGCACTGGAGTCTGATGGACACTTAAATGGGTTATTATGTTAATTCAATCAATCAGTCAAAACCAAATCTTTCTGGCCCAGAAGCAACTCAGATAGATAGAGGATAGATAGGTGATAGATATAGATAGATAGATAGATAGATAGACAGACAGACAGACAGATAGATAGATGGTAGATAGGCGATAGATAAGCGGTAGATAGATAGGCAGTAGATAGATAGGCAATAGACAGATGATAGATATATAGATGATAGATATAGATATAGATAGATGATATAGATATAGATAGATGATACAGATATAGATAGATGATACAGATATAGATAGATGATACAGATACAGATAGATGATATAGATATAGATAGATGATATAGATGATATAGATAGATATAGATGATATAGATAGATATAGATGATACATAGACATAGATAGATGATAGATGATAGATAGATGATAGATGATAGACAGATGATAGACAGATGATAGACAGATGATAGACAGATGATAGACAGATGATAGACAGGTAAGTAGGTAGAGAGCCACCCAAATATTTGACCTTTGATCTGTTACGTGTCAGTTTTCAATTTAACAGAGGACAAACTTACCGCCATTATAACTCCGTTGTTATGAGGCAAATCAGTATAAACCCCCGTACCAGCAACTTAAGAATTTGAAAAAAAAACTTGTGAAGGGTTATTAGATGGCTATGCATTGAAAGCTTTATAACCTGCCTATTAAAAAAAAAAAAAACAGGCATTTTATTTTCAATTTCCATGAATCACTAACAAACTGATCACCTATTAAACCACAAAGGGAATTTTACCTCTCTATCCACCCATCTTCCAAAAAGTAAAATCAGAACTTGCACACAGCCCATTTCTCTGGCCACATGCCCCTAATCCCTCAGAGATTTACAATTATTTTGTTCACAAAAGGGCATGGTACAGGGCGCCTGGGTGGCTCAGTCGGTTAAGCATCCGACTTCAGCTCAGGTCACGATCTCACGGTCTGTGAGTTTGAGCCCCGCGTCGGGCTCTGGGCTGACGGCTCAGAGCCTGGAGCCTGCTTCCGATTCTGTGTCTCCCTCTCTCTCTGACCCTCCCCTGTTCATGCTCTGTCTCTCTCTGTCTCAAAAATAAATAAACGTTAAAAAAAAATTTTTTTTTAAAACAAAAGGGCATGGTGCTGTGAGAAAAAATTCAGAACTACAAATGAAAACCAGATGTCATACAGAGATCAGATATATAAAAGGGCATACGAACAAAACTGCAATTAGAGGCAAATCAATAGTACTTTATGTACGATCTCAAGCTCTAGGAGGGAAGTTATCATAATGCCAATTTTACAGATGAGGAGACCATTGGGCACTGATTGCCTCCAGGTCACACAGTAAATGGTAGAGATTAGATTCTACACATGCCAGATTCTGAACTTCACACTGGTTGTCAAAATATCAGCTGGATTTCAAAAATAATGAAGACAAATAAGCATCATTTCAAGGAGCTGAACATCAACAGCGGGGAAAAAAAAAACATACCTAAGAAAATGAATACTAATTTTCAATTATATTGTCCCAGACAAAAGAAAAGTCAGGTTCCTCTATAGAAAAGACATGTTTTGCCACATCGATTTGTCACAATATTGATTTGTATTTGTAAAACTATTTTTTTCAATGCGCTTTGCCTGAAATTAGCACACACAAATTTACTGATAACAGATGCTGACATACGTTATCAACTTTTAATCTAAAAATGTTAGATTCCTTCTGCCTGAGGTCTTTGGGAGGAGGGGTGGTAAGAAAAAAAGGTATCAGAGGAACAGTATGAAGAGAAATTTGGTCAAAATACAGAAGGCAGATGAGGGAGAGCAGGGAAACAGAAGTACAGATTTATTTTCTTATTTTGTTATGTTCTAATCAAAAGAAGATCCTTAGAATTGATCAATCTAAACCGCTTTCACAATATATTAAGTCACTTTACCTACTAAAATTTCCTCTGGCTGTGGTGACCTATGATTAAAATACATAGTCAATATTTCAGACACAAAGACACAAACTTTGAAATGATAAAACTGTTGCTTAGCCCACCTGTGTGAGAGAATAAATAATGAATTAATGTTGTTAAACTCTGCCACCAAAGGACACCATGGGGTGTATCATAAAGCACTGAGGTTTGAAGGTTCTCTTCCAGGCTGATTAAACTGCTTGTCATGAAACCACCTGTCATAACCATTTGAGCCAGACACGCGCACACCTGTACACACACGCACGCGTGCGCACACACACACACCAAACCCCCAGAGGTGCTGGACCTCATCCAATATTTGCTGGGTAAACAGATTACAGAGTCAAGTCAGCTGGAGAATCATTTTCTCTCCCTTTTGAGGCAGTTTAGTTTCTGAGAACGTGATTGCTGCTGTGCAGGACTGACGCAATGGGTTGGTTCTTAAGACAAATCCTTCCTGGAGATTTGCTAAATCATCTGAAGAAAGCATTTCACTCTTGGCTTTTCACCCAGCTAGCCCTTTTGCGTCGTGGTATATTTAAAGCCTCGCATTCACATCACCATCCGGGAAAACCTACATAATATTATGATGACTAAGAAAAGATTTTACTCTTTAAATGCCAGCTGGTAACCAGCAAGCTCTTTTGAACTTTACAGAGAGACAAGATTTGAGATTCTCAAAGGTTACAATGGGCTCCATTCAAACCCTAATTATGTGCAGTCAGTTAAAGTAGACAAATGAGTCCTCCTTCCTGAGAAAGTTGTTTTTTTTTTTTTGTTTTTTTTTTTTTTTTTAACTCCACAATGAATTAAAAGTTCATAATAGGCTTAAAAATGACACTAGGAAACCTAGGGGAAAAAATGAAATGTTTTGGGTGGTTAAGCGCTATATTTCTCCCAGAGTTACAAATAAAATTAATGGGGAGAATTTGAGATTTATATTTAACAAACCTTTCCAGGCTCTGTGGACACTTTTCTGACTCACTCTTACAATGGAAAAGCAACTAGATTTGGGAAACCAATTAACACCATCAGTCACATGGCAAGTTTTTAAATATCTACCAACCTGAAATGGTCAGGATATGAAAGTAAAATTATCAAAATCAAGTTGAGTATGTTTTTGCTGACTTTTTGCTATTCTTTTTGTCTAAATTCCCTGGAGAAAAATAATTCTGAAGTCAACCTTCTGGGGAGCTTTCCAAACATACCAGAGACCCTTTACCCCATTTCCCAGAACTCAGAGACACCCCGCTGAGGGAAGGGGGGTTACAGTCAGTGCAAAAGAGGCCTGGCCCTCAGCTTCCCATCCTAACAAGATCCAGCGTGGAGATCCAAAGCACGAAGCTGGGGTAAGGAACTTCAGTACTCGTATCATACCTTCTGATTCCATCCCGAAACATCTCCGTGTTTCCTCACCACTCCGTGTCTGCATACGTTCACATGATGGAGAGCATCCACGAGATCAGAAGATACACAGTGTGTCACCACACCTTCCTAAGTGTTCCAGTTGGCTCTAGCTGATTAATAGAAGCAGCAGTGTCTCGTTTGACTTTGTGTCTGTAGACTTGCAAGATGTGTTTGGCAGGAAGGTTAGGAGACATGAGATTCTTTGTCCTTATAACGAATGCCATGTGTTGTGACCAGAGTCCATCTTTAGGACAGAAGCATGTGTTCCCCAGCTACTGGGATCACTGGTGGCTGATGGCTTGCAGCTGAGCCCTCCTCTCCCAGCACTGATCCAGAGTCCCCCAAATGTGCCTTTCGCGGCACCCCTCAAATTAAGAGAGATGCCTACCCTGCCATTTAGAAGTAGGTCAAACAACTTAACACACATTCATGTCTTAATGACTTAGCGCCCGCTGGGCACTACACTTCTCGAACTTTCAACAACTGGACACTACTACCTTCGTTTGCTGTTCGGCATCGTTTCTCCCATGGTACTGGCTTTTTTCCATACTGACTGCTGAAACCAGCTTTGAAAGGACAACTGCAATCCAGCATGGGAACTGAGAACTCTCTCAAGCTCATAGTTCCTGCAGAGTCCCTGTGAATCCACTAGAGAGCCGTGGGCACTTAGGGGCAGTTTGAAAACCAGTCCTTGGGGTGATTTGTCACTCACAGGGTCTCATGCACTCAAAGGAGCACCCCCTTCTCCATGGGCGGACCAGAGCTGGTGACTGTTTGGGGCAGAAATAGGACAAAGGAGTATATTTAAAGTCATAAGCACCTGCATCAGTTTGGGACAATTTTAAGGGGTTATTCCAGTTTCCGAGCTCCCAGGAAGCATCTGAGGCCTCGGTAGCAACCACACTGCCTTTCAGCTTCTCCCTCTGCCAGTCCTGTCCCTCCTCTCTGCCCTGAGGTGACTCCCAGAATGTTCCACAACGAATCTCCTGCATGCTGGTCTGCACCACTCCGTGCACATGTCAGGAAACCGAACCTGTGACAGTCACTTAAGATGAAACATTCACAAATGCAGGAGAATGCAACCCTCTCCAGCTAGACAACTGAAATCTTACTTTAAGTAGTATTTATTTTTCTATATCATTTCTGAGTTTTGTTTGGGGCTGCATAAACACCCAGCAATTTAACCTCCCTTTTTCCCTCAAATTCCAACAATATGAAAACCAGCACTGCATTAACTCCATTCCACAGCTGCTGGGATCCTTTGGAATTTTATTTCAGTGGTGGGCAGACTGTCCATATGTTACACCTCACTGACGCGACACTGCACATGTAGCTAAAAAGAGCCTCGATCTTGTGTTTTCCATGATAATTTTATCTATAGCAATGACACAAAGGACTTCTAAAAAGCTACCCTTAGAGATACAATTTATTTTAAACATACCCACGCAAAGGGAAGCCCCATGAGGAAGAAACTTGTCCGTCTTACCCTAGTGCCTACAGCGATGCGTAGCAAATTATAGGAATTCGATAGCTATATCTATTGTTGAATACAAGAATCTCTGAAATCCAGTTTTCACACTGTCTTTAAGGATGGTTACTTTTCTGAAATCTAAGTACAGGACAGAATTCATTCATCTCTTTTATAAGATCAGTTGTGATTATTGTGACATGTGTGTATTTTAAAAACAAAGCTCACTCAAACAGATGTGCTCTCCTCTTGGAGAATGGCAGGAGGCCATCCCCAGTAATAAAGTAACATATCCATCATGTACCTTAGAGGCACATTTCAATGTTAAAAGTTAAAGAAATAAATAGTGATTTTTTTTATTGCTGTCACAAGTACAGTATCAGAGTTGGCAAATGCAAGAAATGACTGCCTATAAATTTACTATATGTTATGAGCACTGTTTTAAATGGCCACGAAGCAGGTGTCTGCTAGAGACTTGCACAAAGCTAAGAGGTTCATAAAAATATAAATGAACAGTGGAGCTCTGTCTTAGATCTTATAATTTAAGATCTGACAGGACACATGGTTTTACTTTTAATTTGAAGAATATATAAATGGCACCAACCACTACTATAAAGATAATTACAGTCTATCACTTTGTCATAGCAACTAAGTAAGACAGCCTGTTGTATTGTTATGATTATTATTAAAGTTACTCAGAAGAAAAAGGCAAAAGCTGGGTGAATAAGGCTTAAAACTAATTCAATATAACCAGAACCAGAATGGGAAAATTGCTGGTCATAAAGCTGGTCTACTGAGAAAAGGAACAGAAACTGCTTCTCTTTAAAGGATGGCCACTCGTTGAATTAAATCAATGGTTTGAGGGTAGCAGGTGCGGCAGTATCTAGCGCCTAATTGTACAAAGAGCTACAACTGCATGCAGTGTTGTATCTAGAGCTTGAGAAATGCACTGCTTTACCCCATAATGAGTTTACCTGGTCATCCTCTAGCATCGAATCAGACAGAAAAACAACAGGAAGAAAATGAGGAGATGTTTTTATGAGGGAAACTAGGCTAGATCCCAAGGCTGTTGGAAAGGCAAGTCCACCTCTCAGTCTGCCTCCATTTCAGTTCTTAACCCCTATCCTCAATTTTCTTACTCCATCCAGAAGAGAAAACATTCAGACTAAAATGGCTGGAGAGAATCTCTCCTCCCATCCTACCCCAAGCTTTACAGTCCTACTCTGTACCAGTAAAGACTTCTCAAACTTTGGTGGTTGGAAGGTGTCATCAACATTGTACTGAACACAGGATTTTATCCAGCATGGTCAGTGAGGGCCAGTACTTCACTCTCACTGGCCTGAGTTTCAATCTCCTCATCTACCTGGGTGACTCAGGCTCCCATGAGCCCTACCATATTGGGCTATCATTCAAATTCAATGAAATAATCTATTCAAGTGCTGAACACACAGAGCTCGATAAATAAATCAGCATCTGGAAGAGGAGTACCAGTCCCGCAGTGGTAGAGACCATGACAGGATGTGTGACTGGCATCTTACCAACCAGTGAGGACTAAAAAATCAAACTGCCATGGTTCTTCGTCTGTGGAACTATATTCTGTTGGGAAAGATAAATGAGAAAGGTAAGCAAATGGATAAATAAATACAGGAATACGTTTACAATACATAAAGTGGAAACAGTGCACATGGGAATCATGAATTTTGCAAAGGTGGTCAGTGGGGGGGGGGGGAGTGGACAGTATGGAGAAGGGGGCATTTGAGGGGTCCCTGGGTGACTCAGTCGGTTAAGCGTCTGACTTCAGCTCAGGTCATGATCTCGCAGTTCGTGAGAAAGCCCCGTGTCAGGCTCTTTGCTGACAGCTGAGAACCTGAAACCTGCTTCGGATTCTGTGTCTCCCTCTCTCTCTGCCCCTCCCCTGCTCATGCCCTCTCTCAAAAATGAATAATTTTTTTGAAAATTTTAAGTAAATAAAATAAGATGTATACAGTGATATTTCACTATTATCTACATAGTTTAGCTGTGGGACCTTGCAACAGATATTTCTCCATGCTTCAATTTCCAAAGTAGAGATAATGACAGCATCTTTTTTCATGGGGTATTATGAGGATTAAATGAGTTCACATAAGCAACATTTTTAGAACAGTGCCCAGAATCTAGTGAAGTTCTAAATACAAGTTAGCTATTATGATGGTATTGTAAAATATATCCCCAAACTTAGTAATGAAGGAATTCATGGCTCTGGTTCTAAATTCTGTTTATCACTAACTGGACAATAGCCATTAGAGTCATGACAGATCCCCAAGGAAAACAAGCAGACCAAAAAGCAGAGTTACATTTCCACATGCCCTCACCAAGTAGTTGAATCACCGTTCAGTTTCATCTACCTGTCTTTCAGTAATTTTTTGTCAGTTTCATCCAGGAAATTTTCATTTTTGCTGGTGTCATTCAGTTCTTAAAATGAATCAGAAGATACTAAAATTATATATATATTTTTAAAATGCTTGTTTATTTTTGAAAGAGAGAGAGCACACAAGTGGGGGGAGGGTCAGAGAGAGGGAGACAAAGAATCCCAAATAGGCTCTAGGCTCTGAACTGTCAGCACATTTCCCAACTCATCAGAGGGGCTCAAATCCATGAACTGGGAGATCAACCATGAACACTCAACCAACTGAGCCACCCAAAGTGCCCCACCAAAATTTTCTATTTTTAACAAAAGGTGGAAAGCCACTGAAAGTGTTATCATTTGAAAGACTTTAAAAGTAGGTTTGTAAAATTCTGTTTCTCTGTTATCTAAATGAATATAGAATTTCTAGGAAACATAAATAGTATTTGGTGACAAAACTATCAATTAATAAATTCATTTCCAAAGCCTCATTTCCAAATGTTCTGTACGTTGTAGAAGTTTATTTTTAAAATCACTTCTGTTTTCACTCCTTTTTAGAATGATGAGAAACATCTAATATTTTTCAAAATAACTGCTGGGAATCTAGTGGTTACTCTCTTGTCACTACAGAAAAGGTCAGCAAACTTGGAACCATCTTGTTCTTAGAAAAGAAAGATAGGATATTCATTTTTAAGTTTGACAAGTCTTCAGGTTACTTTGCTCAAGATAACCAAAGAATCTCCACATGGCTCAGAAAACATTCACTGTCATTTCCAAATGCATCACAAAATACTGTCAAGATTCTACAATAATTTAACAAGTATCTATTCTTTCATAAAATAAGGTATATCAATGCAACATGCTGGTCAATGTCTCTGGTATAAGGTTCTCAACTTTTAAAGAGCTCAGTCTTGAAGGCTAAAGAAATAAACTTCCTATTGGTGGTTTCTCATTAAACTTACCCTGAAAAATTATTTGTATCCCCATCAAAACGGCTGCTCCTCAGTGATTACACTCACATAAATTCTCAACTATAAGCCATAAATCTATCTACTCTGATTCTCCATTAAGGGCTCATCGAAAGAAAAATTCAGTCCTTGTGGCAGATTTGCCCATGTTCCCCTATACTGTGACACTCTTCTCATCTAAAAGTGAGGTCTAGGTCCCCTTCCTTTCAATCCAGGTGGGCTGATGATGGCTTCAATCTATACAGTATGACAAAAGTGACTTCTGAGGTTAGGTCATAAAATTCTGTCTTCGGTGGGGTTCCTTTGTCTGATTCTCTTGGAACACTCACTCTCCAAGGGCTCCATCTTGGAATGCTTCCTCTCAGAACCTAGCTGCCTTATTGTGACAAGCTAAGCCACCCAAAGAGGCCATGTGGAGGTGCTTCCAACATACCAGTCACATGAGTGTAGAAATATCCAGATGATTCCAGCCCCAACCATTCTTGTCATAAGTATTCCCAGTTGTCCCTGCTGAGGCCCCAGACATCATGAAGAAGAGACAAGCCACCCCCACTGCACCTTGCTCAGTTCCTGACCCACAGAATCCAAGAGCATAATAAAATGGTGGTTGTATTATGCCACTAAATTGGGGATGGTTTATTATACAGTGGTCACTGGAACAGATCTTTATAGATTTCACTATCAGAACATAATCTAGGGATGCCTAGGAGGCTCAGTCGGTTAAGTGCCTGACTTCAGCTTGGGTCATGATCTCCTGGTTCATAAGTTTGAGCTCTACATTGGGCTCTGTGCTGTCAATGCAGAGCCTGCTTGGGATCTTCTGTCCCCATCTTTCTGCCCCACCCCTACTCATGCTGTCTCTCAAAAATAAGCAAACGTTAAAAAAAAAAAAAGAATATAATCTAACAAACAACATAAGTTCTGAGATGTTGAAACTTCTGTACTTTTACCTAACTATGAGACAAACTTCCCATGAGGTACAGTTTCTTCAAACACTTGTTCCTTGAAAGCTTCAGTATTTTTTACTATCTGCTTTCCAACAGTATTTGCCAGCAAAGGAATGCATTTCAATTGAATGTCATAATGTTTGGAGCATATTACGTGGCCATTTTTACCAGAGAAAGGGAAATAAACTTTTCTTCCAGTGGTATACAGCCAAATACCTTTGGCTTACAGAAGCCTCAAATAAGCTTCCAAGCATTCATCATCAAAAATAGTGAAGTTTTATGAAGTACTGGACTGAATGCTGATTTTAAACGTTCTGAGAGGGAAAAAATTGGAGGTCTGTTTTATAGTTCTGAAGGCTTGTTTTCTTATGAAAAGTTGGAACACATACTGTCAAAAATATGTAATTAACCTTCATACATCCATCACTCAACTTCAACAATTATCATCACAAGGCCTATCTTTCCTAATCGAGATCTCTCCAAACTTCCAGGGTATTCTGATGCTAATCCCAGACATCATATCATTTCCATAAGCATTTCTATAGGCATCTCTAACACAGGGGTCAGCAAACTACAGGTTGCAGGTCAAATCCAGCCAGCTGCCTATTATAAATAAACTTTTATTGGAACACAGCCACACTCAACCATTCAGTCATGGTCTATGGATGCTTTCGCCGACAGAGTTGAGTAGTTGGGAGAGAATCTATGGCCCCAGCCTAAGTATGGTGAAGCCAAATTTTACTATCTGGCTGTTATTCAGGAAAAGCTTGCCAACCCCTGCTGTAAAAGATAAAGAATTTTTTTAAAATAGTAACATAAACTGCCTTGCTCATTATAATAGTTCCATACTTACATTGGTAATATGGTAATATGATCACGGTAATAGCTTCACACTATGATTGGGTAAGAGTTTTAGTACAAACTAAAAGGTAGAATTTATAATTAACTGCAGTCAAATCAGGGCACTTTAAAAGGATCTGTCAAACCGGATTTGATTGTTACTGTTTTTCCTCACAATATAGAAAACGGGGAGCATGCAGGGAGACCTGAAGAAGTGCATCTCTGCGGTTGTCTTCTGGTTTCATCTGTGCTTGCCTCATGAAGGCTTTTTTTTTTTTTATGTTTTATTTGATATTTGAGAGAGAGAGAGAGAGAGAGGCAGAGAGCATGCAAGCAGGGGAGGGGCAGAAAGAGGGAGACACAGAATCTGGAGCAGGCTCCAGGCTCCGAGCTGTCGGCACAGAGCCCGACGTGGGGCTCGAACTCACGAGCAAGCAGTGAGATCATGACCTGAGCCGAAGTCTGATGCTCAATCAACTGAGCCACCCAGGTGCCCGAGGGCTATTTTCAATGTACAATTTGTTTGCAGAACAGCTAGGACCCATCTTACATAGACCGGTTAAAACCAAAACATCACTCAACAGCCCCCTGCAAGCCCTTTGCGTTGTGTCGACCCTACTTTTCCCAGCCTCTCATGCACCACGGGATGGTTCTGCCTGTAGCCTGAACATGCACATGTGTCAATTTGCATTTTACATATTTTAAAGGCTTTATGTCTTTTATTATTTTCTAGATACAAATTTAGATATTTGATGATGCTGAGTGCAGGCACCATGGATAATCACTAGTATTTTCTGTGTCTTTTTGTATACTTGAAACATTTCACAGAAAAACATTTTGCTCTGCACCCTCAAGAGATCCATATTGCAAACCCCACTTTGAAGGTCTGTGCAGGAATTTTATCACTCTATTCATTTACACTTAAAACATCTGCAGTGCCCAAGCAAATAGATCAATGAATTGATAAGCTACAGCTTGTGCTGTAAATTTAGTCTGTATGTTCTGTGGCTGGATATAAATGGGCCCATGTTTCACTCCTCAAAATGTCACTACACCTTATAAATCACATGACCTAGTTTGATTACGTTTTTCCCTGAACCAAATAAAAGATGACCCAGGTAAGCTTTATCTCAAACAATACAAAATGGTTTGGTTTTCTTCTGGGAAGTGTATTAAATTGAATGCTGGTATTAATTATAGCACAAAAAAAAAGTCACATTATTTTCAGATAAATTTGTGGCAATTTTATACCACTGGAGTTGTTTCCAGTAGGAAAGAATAATATTGTTTACTCTCAATTTTCAAATGATAATGTTACAGGCTAGGAAATTTGTTGACAGTCATAAGGCAAGTCAGTGGTTAAATATGGATCATCCAGGAGGATGGGAAGAACTAAAAACATCAGTCACGTACTTCTCACACCTAAGGTCAGTTCACTTCTTTGGTTTGCATTCTTACATCTACTCTACTATTAGAGAGGCTTAATATTCAAATGCTCTTTTAAAGCCTAAAGTCACAGTGTATAGATACAAAGCCATAGATTTGGAGTTTTGACACCATTAGGTTGAATGAAAAAGTCCATTATCAGTTAAAAAGAAAAATAATAATTTATTAACTATCTATGATGTGCTATACAAATAAATTAAAAAAAAACAATCCCTTAAAGTTGCATACAAATTTACAGAAATAGGCACTCTATTAATTGCAACTTAATACAGCAAATGCCTATTTAAATATGGCTTCAGAGAGGAGAGATTTATTCTGCTCAATGGAATCACTAGAAGAATCTCCAGCGGGTCCCACCTTTGAAATGGGCTTAGAAGACAAAGTAGGAGTTCAGCAGCCTGATAGAAAGGGCAGGCAAATCTGTGTCCTGGAATATGCATAACTGCAGAGCTGTGAAAAGTTCATGGCATGTTTTTGTGATTGAAGTGTAAAGAACACAGTGGATCGTGCTGCCGGATGAAACTGGAAGAGGACACTAGGCCAAATTACATTATCAAGGAATGTGTACTTCAGCTTAAAGGCAACAGAACTGCAGTCAACTTGGGGAGAATAATAAAAATGAGGCTTTTAGAAATAGATTTCTGGGGCACCCAGGTGACTCAGTCAGTTAAGTGTCCAACTCTTGATTTCAGTTCAGGTCATGATGTCACAGTTCATGGGTTCGAGCCCCACGTCAGGCTCTGCGCTGACAGTGCGGAGCCTGCTTGGGGTTCTCTCTCTCCCTCCCCTACTCAAGCTGTCTCTCTCTCTCTCACAAAATAAACAAACTTAAAAATACTTTTAAAAATTTGAGAAAGAGATTTCTGGTAGAAAGATTAACTGGACTATGGGATGCAGGAAGGTAGCCCAATCTTGCTCTAGTACCTAGTATTACGAGATTTCTACCTTGAATTTATGAAGCGATTGTTTTTCCTAGGTCTATAAATCACTTTGGCAAACAACACAGTTATTTTAAGCATTTTGCTGAGAAATGAAATTTCCAGATCAAGAAACCTTATACTGTGAGGGGAGCACCGTAGTGTGGAGCTGGGAAGCAAGCCACGGTGATTCCCAATCCCAGGAAGTAACTGATTGTGGCTTTCCAATGAAGCCCTTCTTAATTCTTTCAATACAATCTTGGCTCCTCTGATTTGGGTAAAATTCTATTTCCTACCCAAGACAATGCTTTAAATTTAACTATGCTTGAAAGGGCACTTTTTTTTTTCCTTTTTATGCTGGTATCCCTGTGTTCAATAGTTAAGTAAGCTTTTAAATCATTTCAAATTGGACCTAATATAAAAGGCCAAATATTTAAGAAGCCAGGGCTGTCTACTGGGCAAATATTTACACAATCTTTAAAACATTCAATATTTATTCACCCAGCCTTAATTGTCGTTTCTAAGACATCAGTCAATGTAAATACATGCTAACTGGAAATAGGGGGCTAGAAATGGACTCCAGAAGAGAAACAGCTCTTATCCTGGTAACTCTTCTGGTTTTATTTCCCTGGAGTTCAATATATTACAACTTAAGTATTTTTTAATTTAAAAAGTTCCATTATAACCTCTTCATAGTTGCACCAACCCAGACCCTCCTCCCCCCAACCAGGACTGTTAAAATTTACTGTGCAGGTGCATCAGTTTAACATGGTACCACTGCCAACAATGATCCCCTTACATCACAAAGGAAATCTGGAGCGTTTTCAACATTGTACCTTGGAGATATTATTTGCACAGGTCAATAAAAAGAGATCAAGAAACCCAGGTAGCTATAATGAGCCCATTTTAATTTTTGCTAGCACTGGTTTTATTTAGTAGCATCAGATACATTCTTATAGAAATATATTTGGCTTCCAACACTGGGCCGGGGGGGCGGGGAGTAGCTGAAGAGCTTAATTAAAAACATCCTCCTTCCCAAACCTACCAGCAAAATCAAATTTCTTAACACTCCCTATTATATAGCACTAGAAAACAATAACACAGAGCACTTAGGATTGTTCCCATCAGAGTTAAGAAAATATGTCTGAAAAACATTTTCCCCCTGTAATAAGAGCAGCAATCCATATTTTGCACCAGTAATAAGCCTACGCTAAACACACACACACACACACACACACACACACACACGGGGGGGGGGGGGGGGGGGCGTACGCGCAAGTCACTGTTAAGCCAGGTTCTATTTCCCTTAAAAGGAAGGGTACAGAGATGAGCAGAGAGAGCCCTCCACTGAGGAATAGCTCTGACTGGCTATAGCATAATAAACTGCTGTTTACCTTTTGGATTCTATTTATGCCACATGCACATTGTTCATCATTATTAAATGATCCTTTTTTATCTTTCCGTGACAGTTACATATTTTAACAGGTGACAGTTTGCCTTTATAAGCAGCAAAACACTGGTTTATTAGTATGCTTGTGTGGCATAAAATAGAGTTCATTTTTTACTGAAATAACTGGAGGAAAGAAACATCAATTGTGTAGGGTTCTGAATAGCTCAATGGGTATAGAAGGTACTGGCAATAAATTAAGATAGGTTTGCTTTATTTATGAGTCTTAGGTATTCCTTCACAGTTGCTACTCTGCATGAATTTTAAGCGGCCCTTTGATGGGCAAGTCCATCTGAAGCAGGATCATAAACTCTTACAGGGTTTCACAATTAATTGCTTCTCTGTAGTAAACTCAAGGAAGAGTATAATTCTACTACTCAGAACATTCTCCCTGTCCCCTGACTACGCTGAGAGAGAGAGAGAGAGAGAGAGAGAGAGACATTATGATACTAGTGAGTCACTGAAATAGCAAAGTATGTTCCTCATCAGCTTTAGATGTTAGCAAACCCCAACCCAACTCATTCTGGAAACAGCCAGTGATGTCCTGGGTGTATTCTTAGAATGAGGATCTGGGGCAGTCCCTTAGCCTGCTGACTTGTAGGGAATAAGCTTAGGAACTCCCTGAGCTTGCAGCAGTGGGTTAACAAGGCATAAAGAATTAGAAAGCCATAGGATGAACACAGCCAAGTTTGGGTAAACAAGATTAGGTAAAACAGATTAGGTAAACAGGGCAAAGGCCCCCAGTATAGGACAAAGGTATAGGATTAGGAAATCTCAAGATGAAAACATCCAAGAGGAGGTAAACAAGGTTAGGTATTCAGGGCAGAAATGCCCCCCAACTTAGTACAATAGCAGGAAGCTGCTTTCACAGGAAGGAAGGACCAAATTAGGTAAACAGGAAAACAGGACTTTAGATCACAGCAGGGAGAAGTTGCCTAGAGTGGAGCTAATTAGCAAAATAAAGGTGCTTTGTTGACCCTCAGGAAGCATGCTCTTTCTTGTCCCCTAGACCAGTTCAGGTAAACAGAGGTGGCGCCCCACTTGCTGTAAACAATCTTCCCCCCAAGCACCAGAATTGTGTTTTGTCTTGACCCAAACCCCTAACACCGCATATCTACAAAACCCCCTTTTCCCATGCCCCATGAGTTTGATGTTAATGGTTTCACTGTCTCTTTTTGCACGCCCATTACCCTTATAAGCCTTCTGATACTAATAAAAACAGAGCAAGGACCGTTACTCAGGGGCTCCTGTCTCCTACCAGACATTGCCCTCTCTCACATTTTAATCCTGGGTCCCACTCTCTTGCTGGACTAGAGAGAACTCCAGACCCAGAGCCTATGACACTGACTGATGCTGTGGACCCCTGGGTACCCCAAGGAAGACACCATTCCTAGCAAATAGCATGTAAGAATCTCAACGGCCACAAACTTCATATGCCACTGTTTGCGTTTATATTTAATAATAAACATAATAAGTAAAATCCTGCCTGCAAATAATACTTTGTTGTACGTGCTTTGGGAGAAGGCAAACAGCCCATCGAGCACAGAATGCCAACATTCAGCACTGCCAACGAAGCCAAGTTAGTAGATCATTTCTATAGCTGCACGTAGGAAGCACCTCATTGGGTAAAATATGGCCCTTTCGAATGATGGACGCACCAGAGGTGTCTCCCGAGCACAGGTGTGGTGCAGGGCGAAGATAATGGGCCTGGCTGGTAGCTTAGTTATTTGTTTCTCACCTGACAGGTGAACTGTTCTGTCTGCATTTTCGAGGAGACATAACTACACCTGTCACTCCGAAGGCAAAGCGCACTCAGGAATACCACTGCCAAATTCCTGATTGTTAGGATTTCATTCTCAGGGGTCAGGCATTTCACAAATCGATGCCGAGGAGGAAAGCGGTGTTTTTTTGTTTTTGTTTTTGTTTTTTTAATTAAAATCTTGAGGGACAACCATTTATTTTATCTTAGCAAGGGTTTGGCACAGACAGGGATAAGGGCTGTTTCTTCTCCAATAAGTTTAAAAGGGAAAAAGAAAAGAAAACCCCAGCCACAGAGAAAGGGGTCGTTAACTCTTCCAATATGCATTCCTCTCTCCTCCCTCTTCCTTACCTCCTCTACCTTTTCACCAGCATCCACACACCCGGGCCCGGAGGATATGTCTTATACATGTTTTCATTATAGCACTTAAAAAAAAAAAAAAAAAAAAAAAAAAAAAAAAAAAAAGATCAGTCAGCTTTTTGCACCCTTCTCTTGCGCTAAAGTTGCTTCTGCCCTTTGAAAATATGAAAGCCCTTGAGTGATTTTATATTTTCAAAGGGTAAAAGTGCTAAAGAGCACTTCTCGATTTCAGAGACGAGGAAAAAAGTAAATCAGTCTGCCTACAGTGTTCACTTGGAAAAGGCAAAAACGAACCACCGATGTGATGAGAAGTAGCTATGGAGCCTGGAGTTATAGAGAAATAGCACTCAGGAGTCCAGGGCTGGAAAACAAAGCACCAGCCATTGCCTCCGCTCACGCCTTTGTGGTGTCCGTTTCTAAAGGAAGCAATGCTTCCCTAACTACTATCGCGATGATGAACACCTGGCCAGTATTAACTCCCACCCTGGATGACGCTTCAGTGTGGGTAAAACCTGTGCCCAGTCCCTACACCCTCTCACCCTTACCCCCAGCCAGCTGCCGTCAACCACCTGCTCTCCTTATGAAGGCTCATCCCTGGTGTGCGGGTTGTCTTTCTGAAGTCCAGTCTTTCCTTAATACATGGCTTCTTCTCTCCACCTTCCCCATCCCACTATTAGACATGACTCTAGGGGCACCTGAGTGGCTCAGTCAGTTCAGCACCCGACTCTTGATTTCGGCTCAGGTCGTGATCTCGCGGTTCATGGGATGGACCCCTGCGTCGGGTTCCACGCTGACATTGCAGAGCCTGCTTGGGATAATCTCTCTCCCTCTCTCCCTGCCCCTCCCCTGCTCTCTCTTCCTCTCTCTCTCTAAAATAAATTAAAAAAAGAAAGAAAGAAATTACTGGGGAGCCCAGGTGGCTCAGTCAGTTAAGCATCTGACTTGATTTCAGGTCAAGTCATGATGTTACAGTTCATGAGTTCAAGCTCCACACTGGGCTCCACAATGACAGTGTAGAGCTTGCTTGGGATTCTCTCTCCCTCTCTGCCCCTCCCACACATGTACTCCTGCGCTCGCTCGCTCTCTCTCCCTCTCTCTCGAAATAAGTAAACTTAAAAATATTTTTTAAGAAAAGGGGGCACCTAGGTGGTTCAGTCTGTTAAGTGTCCATGATCTTGTTCATGAGTTCAAGCCCCACGTCAGGCTCTGTGCTGACAGCTCAGAACCTGGAGCCGGCTTCCGCTTCTGTGTCTCCCTCTCTCTCTGCCCCCTCCCCCGCTCACCATCTGTCTCTCTCTCAAAAATAAACATAAAAAAATTTTTAATATTAAAAAAATACTTACAGAGCTGGACTTCAGAACTTAACCCCTCAGAACAAACCAACAGTTACCTCTCCCAAGGACATTTGTGTTTTTCCTTTCTCTGTGAAATAAAGGTTTTGTCTTCTGTTAAATGCACAATCTCAGGCCTAGCCAGCAAGGGGGAAAAGTATTTCTTAGGGTAAGGAGTTTTGCTCTTATTTGTGCAGTGTTGACTGTCCTATCCCCTAAACATTCCTATCCAAAATTCATCACTAAGTTTGGGGATCATTTCCTCTGGGTAAACTCCCACTTCCAAGATTTGGACGGCTGAGGGATGGGAGAGGAGGTTGCTCTCTGTGGGGCCAGAGCACCCTGTGATATCTCCCTCCCTGCATTTCCCACAATGCCTTGTAAGGTTTATTCTGGCATGTCACTCAGTAGACTGTAAGATCCCTGATGGTAGTTGCAGCTTGTATTTCTAGAACCTAGTTTCTAACACAGTGACTCAAACACAGTAGAATGAAATATAACTTCGTATCAGAATGATTTTAAGTAGTTTGCGTGTATTGATTAATCCTCAAAATATCTCCTTGCAGTAGGTACTATTACTTATCCCCATTTTACAGGTAAGGAGACAGAAACACAGAGGTGTTAAGCAATTTTCCTAGGGCCACATAATTAGTGCTAAAAACTGAGTTCTAACTCAAATAGTCTGAGGTTATAGGAACTATTCTCCACTGCCTTTCAAAAATATATACACAATCAATATACTCAAATGTTTTTTGGAAGAAAAAAATTCAGATCATTTACAAGATGTTAAAGTAACTTGTTTCGAATCATACATCTTCCAATTTTATTTCCTTCTCTGCAATCTCTATTTCTTCCTTTTGAGGCTAAGTTAAAAAAAGGCCCTATAATCTGGCTAGCCCCATGCATGGATGTGTTAAATTCATGTTAATTCTCCTACCTAAATACCCATTAATGGGACTAATTCTCTTGGTGAGTCTCGGGCAATAAAAGCCCAGTTAGAAATGCAGGTAACTTATTTTTACCTGAGGTGATTATTTGGCCTATAATTAATATTACCAACTATTATCAGTTCCTACATCAACTCATGCATAATCTTTGCCCAAAGCAAGGTCAGTCATACATAACACCGACTCCATGGCAGAAGGCTTACTGTTGCAATTTTTCCCTGATGTACAGGAAGCATAAGTTAGCCCCCGAAACAGCAAAGACCATACAAGTTACGGCCTGGTCACCAGCCAGCGCAAGACCAGTGAGGGGGACTCACTGGCTCACCAAAGCCCCAGAGAGCCAGAGTTCATCATTTCTGAGCTTGCTTCCTCCACTGTTTTACCACAGGGGAAAACAGAGCTGGTGTTCAAGGGCATTTACACATTAGGAAACATTGTAATCGATCAACTGCTGATACCAGAGACAACAGCCAAGGACAGAACCAAAGGATAGATTCCAACACACATTGGCTTAGGGAACCACGAGCAAACCTGGTAACTAAGAGGTGGCTGGGAAAGCCACTCTGGGGCACTTACTATAGCTGGGTCTAAAGGGAGTATTCTACCCAAAGAATCCTGGATACTCATGTGAATCTCCATTATAAAGTTGGAAGGCACCTTGGTATGACACAGAAAAGAATATATGAAATGGAGGTAAATGGACCTGTGCTTCAAATCCTCCCCTTCCACTACTACAGGTATGGCCTTGGGACAGAATATCCAAGTTTTAATTTCCTTATGTATAAGACAGATAATAATGCCTATCTTATACAGTTAGTGTAGGAAGTAAAGCATATGTATGTCAAGCATCTACCATGATGAATGGCACACAGCAGACATTCACATGGTCACATATAATTAGCAAGCCATAGCTCAGCACACAAATATTCATTGTAGCTGATAACTATCCATCCATTCATCTACTCGTTAATTCCTTGAATTACTAAAATGTGCCCAAAAACAAGTATGCAATGATTCAGGAAACAACACGCCTGTCATCAAGGTGTTTTATAAAGAAACATAAACAGGCATTCAACTCACTACACAGATGACTTCCAGCTATGAAACGGAGGCCATTACAGAGATGCACACATGGGGCAAACACTTTTGTAGATTAGGAATTGTAGAAGCTTTCATTCTGGAGGTGAGGACTTTAGCTAAGAGAGGTGCTGGTGGTGGTGAAGGAACAGATGAATTGAGAACATGTTAAGTCACACAGATTGCCAACAAATATGGTCTTCAGATTTTTATTTTCTGCATCTTAATTACTTCAGATGCATTTCATTAATAAATCAGTTTAAGAAGAAGGTGGGAAGGAGACTTGGCAAAGACTAACTGCTCTAATCTTAATTAATTTTGCCTATGAAAATTCCCTGTAATTGTTTGCTTCCATCCAAGAAAAAAAAATACAGAATAGGAGTGTATGTAATGATGATTGCTCTTGGCTAACTAGAGACGACTTCACCACAGCTGAGACGGCCTGCACCCACATATGAAAAGTAAATATTCTAAGTAAGTGTATCCCTACTTATCTAAGCCCACAATAGTTAGAATAGCTCATTCTAGCCAAGGTCTGATTCATTCTGATGCTGAGATGAAATCCGTACATGGTAACATACCAGGTATAGAAAAACCCCTCTTCAGGGGCGCCTGGGTGGCTCAGTCGGTTAAGCGTCCAACTCTTGGTTTCGGCTCAGGTCATAATCTTGCCACATTCCTGGGTTCAAGCCCTGCGTTGGGCTCTGTACTGACAGTGCAGTGCAGAGCCTGCTTGGGATTCTCTGTCTCCCCCTCTCTCTGCCCCTCTCCCACTCACTCCCACTCACTCTGTCTCTCAAAAATAAAAATAAAAATAAAGAAAGAAGCGCCTTCCTTCAAAGTTGTCTCGGGAGTATTCAAAAAGAAAAAAAAAGGACCAAAACTAGCATTCTGAATTTCAAAATGGTAACCAAATCACACACCATCCTCCTACTGATTAAAAAAAAAAAAAAAAAAAAAAAGACTGGGTGTCTTTTATTTAGTCAGCTCAATGAACTCAAAGAGCTACTATAGAAGTTCTCTGAAGAGCTTACTGCCAGCAGTCATGGGGCACTACAGCCACAATGGGTGCGACCACTAGCCCCGTGCGGTTGTTGAAAAATAACAAATATGTGCTATTTTCACACTTGTCCAAAGCACTGAAGAGATGTCACGGGGATATACTCAGAATCTGCTACCAAGAAGGTAACACTCTGAAAAAATAGAAGAACTCAAGTTTTTGGTTCATACCCAGATAATTTGTTGTTCCTCTCTCAAAATGGTAGAGACAAAGAGGAACCAATGGGGATGTACAGGCTAACAGAGTCACCGTGAGGAATATGGCTTCTACCTGGAGAACTCCTCTGAGTGGTTGGGTATCTCCTGGGATTTTATATTCTCTATTTTCTATTCTCCCATACTTTCCTGTCTTTTCAAATTTCTTAGAATAAACACATAGTATTTTCCAAATGAAGGGAAAAAAAGTACTTTCACCTAAAAGAACTACTTAGAGGAAATACAATTAAACTTCCCTGCGCTTAGTCGCATGAACTTAACCATTTAGCCTATTCATGACTTTCAGGACGGAAACAAGAATGCCAGCTCCTAAAACTCCCACTGCCAGGCCTGCTGGCTCACTGACTGGGCTTCCCGATGTTCTCCCGTCTGGAAGCTCCCAGCAGTAAACAGTTGAGTGAAGGGGGCACTAAGAGTTCACCTCAATGACTTGCATCAAAGAGCAAGTCGGGATGCTTCCTCCAGAACTGTAACCATCACAGGGCCTTGGGCCAAAGGGTTATTATGTATAGCTGGTACCCTCTTATCTCCAGTCTTTTTCCTATCATTTCCCATTTTTGAACCCTCAACTCAAATACCCAGGATCCTTAAGTTCTCTTCTGATAAAACAAATTCCCAACTATCCAGACTCATTCAATCAGAAAACCAGCATGCTTTTAACCTAGCAAAACTTCCCTAACATGGGACCACTAAACACTTGTTCCAAGTTCTTTGGCTAATTTAGGCTACCAAGATAACAGCGAATATTGTGGAAGTGTGTTATCATTCCCATAGGTTTTGTATTTTATTAGATGGGGTAGCACAATGATTTCACCAAAACACATTACACACCTAAATAGTGGTTTTGCAGTTAAAACACCTTAAAACCCAACTTATACCAAACACGGCCCTGTGCCAGGTGTTGAGAAAGTACACTAAAACAAAAAATTATCTCTGACCTTGGGTGGGAAAAATCAGGAGCGAGAAACACTTATAAAAAAAGAACTAGAACATGGTATGATTGGTGCAGCACCAGAAGTGATGTCAAGGTATGGAAATACAGCATTCAACAAGAAGAATTTAACCTCTAGGAGGGGGGAAGATTCGAGGATAGTGGTCTGTAAAGGCAGATTTGTTCAACAAGGGGCAGGAACAATGGCACAGAGATGTGAGTCCACACAGCATGCTAGGGAAATACCCAGTGTCTGGATGTGAAGTGAATGTCATTGTTGGCAATGGACTCAACCAGTCTAAGAATCTCGAACCTGCCACATACATCTCTTTACCTTGATCGCAGTATCTTCACATTAGTTCATACTTCTGGACAATGTCTAATAGGTTAGTTCTTTGCCTGTGGAATGGATAATGAAAGGTGTTCTGGAATAAGCTCAAGAAAAAAATAGGGTCAGGGACCACCTGACCGTCTAAGATTTGTGTGGTCCACAAATCTTAGTCATCATGGGGAGGATAATACAATGAGATTAACTGGATAATATCCTACAGCCCTTCATTTACAAATCCCAGTTTCATTCAATGGTTTATCAAATATCTATTCAGTAAAAGAACATATTCCGTCCAAAGGTATGAAAGATGATTAAAACACCATGCCTGTTTTCAGAAGTTTCCACATAACAGGGAGCAAGAGAGAAATAAATATACCTAAAACAATACTCAAGGCAACATTGCAGAAGTGTAAGCACAAAATGCACAAGACAAAGGAAGTTGTGGGGTAGTTTTGAGGCACAGAAAGTCTACTTAAGTAGAAGGTACACAAAGAAACAGTAGGAATTAAAAACAAACAAACAAAAAACCCTACAAAGGTTTGCTGGAAGTGTTCGGAAGAACATTTTATGCCACACTAAAAAATGTCCATGTAGGTATGAAATGTTCATACGGGGCACCTGGGAGGCTGAGTCAGTTGACTGTCTGACTTGAGCTCAGGTCATGATCTCAAGGTTCATGGGTTCAAGCCCCACATTGGGCTCACCATTATAAGCCCTGATTCCACTCTGCATCCTCTGTCCCCCTCTCTCTCTGCCCCTCCTCTGCTCACACTCGCTCTTTCAAAAATAAATAGACATTAAAAAAAAATGGAAATGTTCATACATTACAAAGGTGACATCACAGATCATCAGAGAAAGAAGAGGGACTTCTCAGTAAATGGTTCTGGGACAACTGGTTATTCACATGAAAGAAAGAAGTGAAACTTCTAACTCAAACTCTATGCAGAAAAATATGAAATGTATTCTAGGTGGATTAAAGGCCAAAATAGGAAAGATCAAACTATACAATTTAGAATATAGGAGAATGTATTCAATTGCATTTAGGAAGGATTTCCTAAGCACAACACCAAAGAGCTAAGCATAAAATGGTAACACTAAAATTGAAACTTAAGTTCATGAGAAAATAAGGTAAAATATCCAAGTCATCAAGAAATACCGTAAAGTAAAACAATAAATAAAAATAAAACACTAGGAGAAATATCAAGCACACCTAACACATTAAGGCTTCTATAAAATATTTTTGACACATATATACTTAAAGCTACTATAATTCAATAAGATAAAAAATGAACAAAATACTTGAGTGTTTCACAGAAGAAATACAATTGGCAACGAGGTATATGAAAAAATGTTTTAACTTCATTAGTAATCAGAAATATGGAAATTAAGTCCATGCAGAGATCATCACGTTCAAACCACGAAAAAGCAGCAGAAACCTCTAGGCCAGAAACACCAAATGTCGGCCAACGTGAAATGACGAGAGCTTATAAATTGCTGAAAATGATTTGGCGCCATCTGGAATATTCAACATGCTGGTGTTCGAGGTCTCAGAACTGTCTTAGGTATGTAAGAAACACTTGAAAATGGGTACCATTAGACACTCGTAACAACGCTCCTAGTTAGCACTTTTTGGAACAGAAAAAAATCTGAACGAACCCAAATTTCACCGACAGCAACGTAATTATGGTTGAGTCACACCACTGAATATTGTATCTGAGGGAAGTGAATCAACAACGGCACATGTAATAACAGAGATAGAACACAATCTTGGTCGTGACAAGCAACAACTGCTGAGAAATACGTAGACTCTAATTTAAATACATCTCCAAAGGAAGTAAAAGTAAACTGTGTAGAAGTACATACATATTTGTTTAAACGGTTTGTTAAAAACAAGGAAATGACGAGCGCAGAATGTGAGCATGATTACTTCTAAAGGAGAATCGCAGCGGTGCACTACGGGAGAAACGCACCAGAGTCAAGTGTTGAGAATGCTCCACTTCTTACGTGCGGTGGTTAAGCACACAAATACCCATTTTAGTTTCATGTTTAAAAAACTACTTATTCATCCGCAACAATACCATCACAAAATGTCTTACAGTTTGGATTTGATTTCACAGACAAATAAGAAACCGCTGGCAGTTGTGAACAGGGCAGTAGTGTTAGAAACCCTTGTGGGGCACCTGGGTGGCTCAGTGGGTCAAGTATCTGACTTTGGCTCAGGTCATGATCTCAGGGTTCCTGAGTTCGAGCCTTGCATAGGTCTTGCTGCAGTCAGCGCTGAGCCCACTTCAGATGGATCATCTGTCCCTCCTCTCTCTGCCCCCCCCTCTCTCTCTCTCTCAAAAATAAACATTTAAAAAAAAGAAACTCCTGGGGTGCCTGGGTGGCTCAGTTAGGTTAAGCCTCTGACTTCAGCTCAGGTCATGATCTCAAGGTTCACAGGTTTAAGTGCCGCGTCGGCCTCTGTGCTGACAGCTCAGAGCCTGGAGCCTGCTTAGGATTCCATGTCTCCCTCCCTCTCTGCCCCGTCCCGGCTCACACAGTCTCTTTCCTCAAACATAGGTGAACACTGAAGAAAATTAAATAAGGAAGGAAGAAAGGAGAGAGAGAAAGATAGAAAGAAAAACTCTTGCCATGGCTGCGGCAACGATGTCCCCACCTACCCCTCTTGGTCAGCAACACTGCTGGTGCCCAGGACCCTGCCCAACACTATAGGAGGCTCTACACTGCCTCTATCCTTCAGACATGAAGACCAGGATGACGACATTAATCCACTCGGAAAGATGAATACTTATCATTTACATCCTGGGCCTAGAAGCTGGATCATGTGTTAAGAGGATAGGAATCTACATCTGTGGGTCCTGGGCTTGTGTCCAGAAGGGAAACATGGTACAACCTCCAAACCTGGGTTCTTAGAAGTCTCCTCCCCTTATACATAACCACTCTCAACGATTCTCGTTCCTTTTAGTAATACCTCAGCTGTTCCCAAGCAGGAGACGTCTAGCCCCCAAAGGCTGAAATGTTTTGTGCCATCATCCAATTTCACTCATCCAAGTCACCTGGGACACCATGTGGAAGGAGGAGGCCTAACATGGAAGTGGAAGCAAACTAGGATCAGTCACCTTCGATCCCTTACTTTTGAGAGGACAGTGATTTTCAAATTACCTCGCTAAATTTCAAAACACGATCAGAATCTACATTTATACACAATCGGCGCACCCATTAAATCAACGGCTCTCAATCTTATGTTCTCAAGCTGAGAATCTCCTGGGGAACTTAAATACCAGTGGGTCATCCCCCAGGGGATTCCGATGTGCTTGGTCCGAATAGAGGCCCTGCCAAAAGCGGAGAACATCAGAATTACACTGTTGATCCTCATCATTTAAATCACACACGTGGATTCCTACACACCCAGGTCACGCTACACATTTGGTGCTCATCTTTCGATCTATTGTGTTTCAATAAAACCACTTAAACATACTTTAAACTGTTAAACATCACTTTTCAGCTCAAAAAAAAGTTAATGGCCACACACATTCTAAGTACCTGCATATGATGGTCTCCCCCATCCTGGCTGACAATGCTAGAGATGTCCGACTTTCTGCCGAGTTTGGGGAGGGGGGTGGGAATGGCGCCAGGTGATGACCAGCCATTTGCACATCCAAAACCCGACCACCATTTCCAGGAGCAAGATCCTTCACTGATTATTACTAAAAATAATCAAACCCCGAATGCTCTGACACCTAATCTCCAAGAATCAGAAGTCTTCAACACCCTACGTGTTTTACACTTTTCCAGCGAGCTGGCTTTGCCATGAATCATCATCAAGATCCAGTCACCGGAGTTTCCAAGCTCCAACTTAACCACAGGGTTTGCTTTTTGCAAGTTCTCGTGGCCTTCAGAGGGGCAGAATTCACTTTAAAATAAGGAACAATAGGGGCTGCATGAGAAGAAGCAACTGAAGCTTTTAAAATTACATCCAGTCACTGCCTCTGAATGTAGATTTATAGCCTTTTGAGGGTATCACCAGCATACTGTTGCCAGCATCGAAAGCCTTGTAAGAAGCAGCACCAGTTAAACGCTTATGCACATTTGAAATCTGCTCCAGCTCGTGTCCTCAGTGTGTCCACCATCATGAGCAATTGAATACCACCACCTAACAGGCCCAGCTGACCATTCAAATTGGAAAGGGTTCCCTTCTCACCACACCTGAATACACAGATTTAAACAGGGAAAAATGCAAGTTGGAAATAATTTACTTGCCCAGGTAAGTAGGTATGTGGCAAATACCATTCTAAAACTGTATCCTTTGGGTAAAGTATAATGCACGGCACTAACATCACATAGTGTTAGTGGAAATAAAGTTAATATACTCTTTCCTATGTACAGGTTTTTTAAATAATTACACTTAACAAGTATTTAGGATGTACTGGTGTTTGTAGTAGAGTCTTAATGCTAGTTCAGTATGTGTTCGTTCATACTGCACACATTTAGTACAAGGATGCAGAAGTAATTGGGACAAAAGCTTAAGACTCACTCCAGAGGGGCGCCTGGGTGGCCCAGTCGGTTGAGCGTCCGACTTCGGCTCAGGTCATGATCTCGCGGTTTGTGAGTTCTAGCTCCGCGTCAGGCTCTGTGCTGACAGCTTGGACCCTGAAGCCTGCTTCAGATTCTGTGTTTCCTCTCTCTGCCCCTCCCCTGCTCATGCTCTCTCTCAAAAATAAATAAATGTTAAAAGAAAAAAATTTAAAAAAAAAACACTCCAGATTTCATCCCAACACAAATCTATAATGTAGACCCCTTTTACAAAATTAATTAGCTCTGCTACACTGAACTAGCTTGAGTGCCTCAAATCAAAACCCCAACATTCAATGATTAAGAACTGAGCCAAGAAATCTCTATTATTTCAAAGGTATTTAGAAAAATGTAAACATTTTAAATAAAACGAAAACATCCTTTAACAGAGAAAAACAATGATCAATAGTCTTTAGTCTTCTGGTATCATTTCTTTTGAATTCCTTTGTGTCTCTATTGATTACGTTTGTTATTAGAGCCTGGAAAGGAAAAGAGGGAAGAGTGACATTGAGAGACAGAAGATCTGGATTCATGGGCAGGCACCGACAGAAATGACCTACAGAAGCCCAGAAAGCTACGTTGCTTCTCTAGACTTTGGTTGTTCATGTCAAGATGTGGGTCTTACCCTAAAAATATTAGGATTCTCTTCAGCAACATAATTGTACAATTTTCCTCTACAAATGGGAAACAAATACATAGAAACTCAGTGATCAAATCAGTGTTCATCAAATGTTAAACGGAAGGCCACATAGATGCTATCTTCTGCTTTTAGACAATGCCCCTCCACAAAGCTAGAAGCTTTAGAACCACAGCACAAAGACAAGTATTGAAAACGAGGATTGACCAGCTCCCAGATCTGTTAAATCTCTTTACAAAATGCACCAAAGTCACGGAGGCAAATTTGAAAGCAGAGTGTTCTAACACACAGTGAGTTTTATCACGAGTGTGTTATTAACACAGTGCTCGGAGACTTTGAATATAGAGACAGAAAATTTCATAAGTCTGGTTTCTATTAGAAAGGGAAAGTAAGCATCCATGGGCCCCCACACCCAAGTGAGCAAACATGAGCTATGGCGGAGAAGGGGCGTCCTATTCATACTGAGGATGAAAGGTACTGAAAACAAAGCAGAGCATCACAGAATGTGAGAGCATGCAGGAGCTTTAAAGACAATTTAGGCATTTCTTCTCACATTAGGAATAAAAACAACCAGGGGCACCGGGGTGGCTCAGTTAAGTGTCTGTCCTACTCTTGATCTTGGCTCAGGTCATGATCTCATGGTTTGAGTTCGAGTCCCCCACAGGGCTCTGCACTGAAAGCACAGAGCTGCTTGGGATTTCTCTCTCCCTCTCTGACTTGCACGCTCTTTCTCTCTCAAAAAAGAAAAGAAAAAAAGAATTTAGTCCTTTCTTCTCACTTTATGAATAAAAAGAGCCAGGAGCACCTGGATGGCTCAGTCGGTTAAGCATGAGACTCTTGAAAAGGCTCAGGTTATGATCTGTTGGTGAGATGTAGCCCCCAACCCCGAGTCAGGCTCCACATTATAGGCGTAGATATTCATTCTCCCCCTCTCTCCCTCCCTCCCTCCCTCTCTCTCTCTCTCCCCCTCCCTCCCCTCATATCTTCTCTTTCTCAAAAAAAAAAAAAAAAAAAAAAGACAAAATAATAGATAAGACAGATAGATAAAAAGTATCACAGAACAAAGTAATAGGTTGAAGGACACGTGGTCTCGAACTCCCCAGGCTCACCACACTGCTTAAATGAGAAGGGAATTTCTGAGAAGGGAGTGACTTTGAGGAAGAAACAAAGATTTGGGGGTTAAATGAGAGATACCATGGAGAAAGACAGAAATGGGAATATGTGAATTAAGAAGCTGACTTTCAAGTCAAAATGGTATCCACATCTCAAGTGTGTTATTAATGCCTTTTAAATTAATAGTGTAGAACTTTAATGATCTAAGTTTGCTATAATGATGATATATGACATTCTACTAATATATAATACATAACAGATACCCATGCATTAAAGCACTTATCACCTTGACAACTGTTAATAATGGGCTCTACAGGTGATGGTCTTTTCTGCTGCAGGATGTGATACGATACAGCTGTCTTTTCACACTGCCATTGCAGAGGCTGAAATCCATCTCAAGCTGTCTGCTAAATTTGAGAAAATATCAAATGGGCTGTGTGAGTTTTCTTGCTTTCTTTTTGCCCCAATGTAAAAAAAAAAAAAAAAAAATTGACACAGTTTTTTCAGCTTTACATCCTTAAAGGAAACCCCAGAAACACTTACATCCCACCCACATACCTCACCTGGACAAAACCTGTGAATCTCCTGATTGTTTTTGGTTTTGTCTTAAGGAAAACAACTTTGGAAATCTGATGCAGGCTACTGGCAATCAGTGTAGCTTCTGGCCCCAAGACTGAAGGAGATACAAGGGCTGTCGATTTAGATGCAGTCAACTCCTCCCAGCCCCTTTCAAAGGGCTTATCACACACTTACAATTTGCCTGGCAAAGAATCTTATTTGATGGTCTGTATTTTTTCCCAATCTCTTTCTAAGATAGGTTGGATAATTTTGTTTTAATGTTTATTTTAGAAAGAGAGAGCGAGGGTGAGTGCAAGTGGGGCAGGGGCAGGGAGACACAGAACCTGAAGCAGGCTCTATGCCATCAACACAAAGTCCAACGCAGGGCTCGATCTCACGAACCCCGAGATCATGACCTGAGCTGAAGTCAGACTCTGACTCAGCCACCCAGGCACCCCAAATAGGTTGGATAATTCTCAAAGACATAATGAAAACTGTTATTGGAAGTCCGTTTGTACTGAGCCATGGCAATACTTCCAAACACAAATTTAAAGACTTTAATCTTGTTTTACAAGTGTACACATAAAGAAAAAATAAAGCACAGGCACTCAAAATTAATAATGAAGACAAGGCAGAGGGATGCCTGGGTGGCTCAGTCAGTTAAGCGACTGACTCTTGATCTCGCAGTTGGTGAAATTGAGCCCCATGCTGGGCTGTGCACTGACAGCACGGAGCCCGCTTCTGATTCTCTCCCTCTCTCTCTCAAAATAAAAAATAAACTTAAAAAAAAAAAATAATAAAGACAAGGTATTTAGAAAGCCATGCAGACTGAGGAGCTAGTATTCTATTTCTAAAAACTGTCTGGTTTGTAATGGCATCTTTAAAAATAAAGCCGGAGAACTAATTTGTGATTTTACTTTAATGAACACTTTAATTCCTTTGATTAAGAAAATATTATTGCTTAGCAAGTTCCTCCGAATGTTTGACATACAGCTTATTCCATACCGCAGTCTGCCATGAGAGATCTAGTCAAGTTTTAGTTCCCTCCAATCACTCTGACACATTTCCCGCGCAGGGGCATCTCTGCTTATAACCATGAGAACATAATACCAACAGACCAAGAAGGCAACACAGGTATCACTCAAAATTTTTATTCAGTTACTCTCCTCCATCACACATGCTCACGCATCCAGAGCCTGGTCTCAAATATAATGTGAGCAAAATGCTTTATCATTCAGCTCAGGTCTAATGACTCTATCGGGCCAGAAAACAGAAGTACATGGTAAGTAAGTCCAAAACCCAGAAGCCATTTGGAGACTCAGCTTTGAGTCCTGGTACTACTTATTGCTGCCTGTGTCGCCTTGGTTGAAAAATCTCTACATCTAATTTTATCATCTGTTCGATATCAGGGTGGAGGTGAAAATACAAAGCAATCATACTTGTGAACATACCTTAAAAGTATCAAGTTCCATGCAAATGAATTATTACTCATAACAGCCATCCATGATAGTGTCCTTCTTCTACTTAACCATCTTTCTAGAATAGGCTATCTAGTAATGTAGGCTTTGGGGTGCCTGAGTGGGTCCATCGGTTAAGTGTCCAACTTTGGCTCAAGTCATGACCTCACACTGTGTGAGTTTGAGCCCTGCATCAGGCTCTGTGCTGACAGCTCAGAGACTGGGGCCTGCTTCGGACTCTGTGTCTCCCTCTCTGTCCCTCCCCTAGGACATTCTCTCCCTCACTCTCAAAAATAAATAAAACATTAAAACATTAAAAAAAAAAAAAAAAAAAGGAATGTAGGCTTTACAATCTATTAAGGAAAAAAATATAGGGGTGCCTGGGTGGCTCAGTTGGTTAAACGTCTGACTCTTGATTTCAGCTCAAGTCATGATCTCAGGGCTGGTAGATTCGAGCCCCACACTGGGCTGCAAGCTGAGAGCACAGAGCCTGCTTAGGATTCTCTCTCCCCTTCTCTCTGCCCCTCCCCTGCTTGCTCACGCTCTCAAAATAAAAAAAATAAACTTAAAAAAATACATAACTATCTTATAATTATTTAATTCTTCCTCTGGCAATTAAATTTCCCTGAGTATTTTATCACAGGATCAAATAAGTTTCAGAAAGTTTAGTCTCAGTAGTATTTATACCTTACATAATAAAGCTGGAGTAAAAAATACTAGTTGGTGGGAGCCTGGGTGGCTCAGTCAGTTAAGCATCCAACTCTTGGTTTTGGCTCAGGTCATGATCTCACAGTTCATGAGTTCGAGCCCCTCATCAGCCTCTGTGCTGATAGCATGGAGACTGCTTGAGATTCTCTCTCCCTCCCTCCTTCTCTCTGACCCTTCCCCACTTGTGTTTGTGCGCTCTCTCAAAATAAACTAAAAAAAAAAAAAATACTAGTTGGCATATGCTATTGGACAAGAACTATCAGGTGCTGGGTAAGAGTTAATAGTAAGCACAATGGATCCTGTCAGGTGCAGAGAACTATCTTGCAGCAGATACAACAGACCCCAGCACCAGCTCATATACCATGTTGTGACAACCACAATCCATCAGGTTGGGGAACCTCAGTACCCTGTATGGACAGCACTGATTTTCTGAACCAACTGATTTTCTCTACCTCTTACTTAACGATAGCCCCGTCCTCTCATTATCCTGAACTCCGCATCATTTGAAGTGCAGGTGCAGTCGACACATACAATAAAAGGAAGAAGTGATCAAGATGAGTAGAAAAGCTTCCTAGTTAAAAATCTGACTTTGGGCAAACTGTTCAACTTCCTAGGGACTCAGTTTCGTCTTTATTACCTGCAATTAATTAGATGCAAACATAAGTCCTCAATCACTTCACAATAGAAAGACTTTTCAAATACTGTTTACAGATGCTAGAAACAAGACATTATCTCATCTCAGAGCAGTGCTCCTGAATGTGTTAGTTTTACGACTGGCTGTATGTTTGCCTGAGTTTAAACTGACATTTGTGTTTACCTATTCTTCTATTGGCATTTTAAAAACAGCCTCGCACTGAATTCCACTTCATACAGACTTGCAAGTGAAAAACAATACTGCAAATAAAAAACCCCAAATTACACTCATCTATGGCCCTGCTACTCAAAGTGTGGTCCATGGATAGGGTCATCCAGGAGCCCATCAGAAATGCAGAATCCCAGGCCCCTCCCCAGGTTTACTAGATCAGAAGGTGCAGTTTAACAAGATCTGCAGTGACTGAAATGTGCACTAACATCTGAAGAGCACTGACTTGTGAGTTTCAAAGACATTACCAGCATAGCTCCCATAACCTATGAGCGTTTCAGTTTCCCCTCCTCTCCTGGATTTTATTAAATTAAATTCAAATGAAGATGGTAACTCCTGAATAAGTGCTGTTGCTAGCAGAAGCCACCAATCACTTTCACACCACTCCCAGCAACACGCGCACAAATATATTCACAGGCAGATCTCTCATCCAATATTTAGAAAATAAATTTGCTTTTATAGTAAGTTATCAAAATCTGTGAATGATATTACACAAAACATAGCTGTGCCAGTGTTAGTTGAGCCTCTGAAGAATTCGGGATGATTTCTTCCTATGCCTGCCCACCAATCACCTACCTTCTGGAATTTCTGCAACATCGTTTTCCCCTGGACTTACCTGATGGAGAAATTACAAACATTTGATTTTAGATGACAACAAAACACCTGCCAAATTCATTCTCCACATGGCTGCAGTGACGTTTTCCCCCATGATTCCTCTTAACCTTACAAGACCAGGTTGGGTCGGTGGAATACACCTGCCGAGGTCTCTCTTTCTGGAAAGGAAGGCTCTTTTTCACTTTACGAACTAGAAATTTGGGGACAGACAGTCAACATCTGCATTAAGTGAAGCTGTCATTGACCTCACTCGAAAGGCAGCTTTTGGCTTTCCGAGTTCCTTATTTATGAAGGAAGGAACTGCTCACAGGGGAAGAATTCAGGCCTCACCTTACTCTGGTCTTTCGGAAACAGTATCAGGAAGTGTTTTTCAGTCCCGCAGTAGTCTGATGTAGCTGAGAAGCATAATATGGGAGTGTTGTTTCTCCTCTAGCCCCAGAAATACAACCCAGTACTTCTGCCCCTAATTTCTGGGTCAGCGAAGTCGGTGGGGAGGGGTAGGTGCTGAGCACAAAATCCGTGATACACCCTGTACTGCACACACACCCACTTTCGGGAGAAATACTCCAGAAGCACAACAGAGTTCACAGTGGATTTCTAATACAGTCCAAAGTGGATCCATTAACATCCACCTAATTCTGAAAATTATCTACTCACAGCATGTGTATGCGCACAATGAGACCATACGAGGCAATGTGGCCCAAACAATTAGAAGTTCTTTTCAAAGTGGAAATGCAAAATAGAACGAATATCTATTTTCTATAAATGAATCTAGCCATCTGCCTTGAAAGAGCAGCAGCAGGAGTACCCAAAACAGCAGAAACAGCAGCCTCTGGTGTTAACAATCTACTCTCCAATCTCATGCTCCACATTTCCCCGGCAAACAAGGCTAAAAATACAAGACATGCAACAAATAGTCTCTTGGGATCTGCCATTCCATGGATGGCGTATTCAATCAGAGTAATATTTTCTGTTGAAATTCAAAATTGAAAAAAAAAAAAAAAGCAAGCTATCATATTAAAAACGGGCGTTCAGAATTTTAAGTGTGAATCCAATCCCAAAGTATATTAAGCTGAATGGTGAGAGGGTGGTTGTTTTCATACAACATAAATCTCTGAGATTTATCTGAATATATTTATAGATTTATTGAAGCTACTCTAAATGCCTCTACAACTCTCACAGTTACAGAGAAATCATTTTAGCGCTTTTGTCACCAAAATGTAAGGGTCACGTTATTTTTGGCATAGTTTAGAAAACAGTCCTTGTTTAAGGCTCTGGAGGAGGACAGGGCAGGTTTGAATCCAGGCCCCTCCATATACTACCTCTATGGCCTTGAACAAGTTATTTAACCCTTGTTTGACCTTGTTTCCCTATGTTAAAAATGAGAATATTACTTACCTCACAGTGTTATTTTAAGGACTAAATGAGTTAACATACGTGAAGCATTTGGAATAATCAATGGCACACGCTAAATACAATAATCGCTATTATTATTTCTCGCTCAAGGCTACAAAAATGCCTTCTCTTAAGGAACAGGTATGATATAAGGAGCGGTAGCAACACAACGGTAGTTTTCATGCCAACAGCGGCCACTTAGCAAATGAGGGGGTGAGCTGGTCAGTGTCTTCACCTAGAATTTGCAGCTGTCACTACAGGAAAGTTCCCGCTAGGTATTCAGGCAAGTCAGTAGTTCACGAAGGCATCAGAATGAGAAGACAATGCCATGGCTGGTCAAGTGGCACTTCCCTGAGGATGAGACAATCAAGATTCAGGGCCAAAGTGCAATCAAGAAGCATCCCCATCAGGGCTTTCTGCAAACGTGTGTGCCTGTCCATTAAGAGGATGCCTCTACTCCCACTATGACCTTCCTTAAGGGGATGTTACAGCACAAATCTTTCTTTGGATGGACACCTGTCTTTGGGATTCGATTTTAATGCATATGGTCTGAGTCTCTAGCCTTCATATTAAAAAAAGAACAAAAGGCACAAGGGAGTGGTATCAAATACTATCTCCTCTACAACAAATTCCTTGAGAAATCTTTAGAGTTGGCGGTATTTTAAATCAGGTTCTATATATGGTAGAAGGAAGACAATAAAGTCATTGAGGCGATACAGACAGAAAAGGGCTTCCCTATCTAGTAAGACAGCAAGGTCTGGAATCTTCCCGCTACAGTTCAGAGACCTCCCGGAGGATTCCTGGCCCCCTAACTTCTCCCACCCTAAGGGGCACCGCTTACAAAAGCACACACAGGTCACTCAAAGAGTGAGGAAGGACATTTATTTTTCATAGTAAGACAATGAAAAAGGACAACAAGCGCTTTTCTTAAGGGCCAGATCAGAACAACTAACCTCTTGTTAAGGGCTGAAATACTTAAGACACTCCTTGAACACACTTTGTTGGGTAGGAAAAGAAGGTGCCATTGGACTGCTCAAGCTGCGAGCACAACCCAAGAGTTAGAATAAGACCAACCTGGCAGAAAATTGGGAGAAAACACTCTTTCCTGATAGCACTATGGAGGGACAATTTTTTGAGGAAAAGGAACAGAATGAAAAAGGTGGGGGGGGAGGTGCATATAATGGTCACTAGGGAGGAAATTAAGATAGATTTTAAGATGTATGAACCAGATAGACAAATGGATTTTAAGTATGTGTAAACCATCTGACCCTATTATGCCTAGATAATGAACATGTACCACTCATGCCCTTAATGCATTTCTATAGCTATTATTAGGAAGATTTCATTGTCCAGGAAATTTTTTAAAGCAAGGAACTGTAAGTTTAGCCTATCTAAGATCATCTCCTCCCTGCCTTTAGATGAGGGTATCTTAGGTACAGTATCTAATACAGGAATCGCAATCAGATCTGGAGCGCCACTCCAGTTTTTCAAAGAACAAAACAAATCAACATGACAACATGATGTGGATTCAATTTGCACTTGGCAGGTCATGAATAACTTTTAAACAACCTTCTTTTAAGTTGGAAAGTGTTAAAATATACAGTAATCATGGCACCAAAGTGCCTTCCTCACAGTATGCCAGAAGTCAGGAACATAAATCTGAAGAAGTCAGTCCTGTTTGCAAAGGAAGGAACCAGAACACTGCTCCTTGGGCCATTCACTACTAGTTTCTACAGGCAGTGTCCTGCCCCAAGTATCTTCCTCTTTGAGTACATTCACTTAAAGCCAATCACCTGAAACCAACCCCCCCCCTCTGATTTTTAGTGGGTTTTACATTAGGTATGGAGAAGAAAAGGGAAAAAAAAAAGTTGGTGCAATCATCTTAGAAACAAAGGATAAATAACTGTAAAGAAAATGCTACTGAATTGTTAAATATTCCTAAATCATCAAAGCAAAAGCATAATTCTATATAGCCTGTTGTTTAGGGAAGGGAGAACACCTTGGTTCAAATCAACATGGAAAGGCTTGCAGGGAAAAAAAACAAAACAAAACTATTTCTTTGGATAAAGAACCACCACCTAGGGCCAACCGTATGGAGACTGATCAGACTTCTCAGCAAACATGCCACGAGAGCGCACCTCTTCTTGCTTTTAATGAAGGGGCACCTGCCCAAGCAGGCAGAACTTAGGTAACATTGAAACCCACCCTTTGTTCTGAAAACTACAATTGAGCCCACCTGTCCAAAGCCAGGTGCATGTAGCTTTACAGATTCCAGAGCCTGGCTTACTACTCATTTCTTACAGAATCTCTGACAGATGCTAAGGGTAATGGGCTTCACACCCCAAAACGTAACATACTACAAGGGAAATATTAGTCAGATTTACTGCTCCGCACCATGTGTCTTGAACATTACTATGATCCGTGCAAGACATTTTGTTGTAAATAAGCCTGCAGAGTGTACAGTATGTTTTCTAGGAGACCTTTAAGGAACAGCTTGCAGACAAGAGGTGCTAGCCTTAGTTTTACAGCCAGCAAAACTCCATCCAAGAGGCTTCTGGCAGATCCCCACCTCTTGTTTGGAGGTGGCTTCAAGACAACTCCACCAACCAAATTCCAAGGGGTCAGGACAGGGAGCCAGTCACTCTTGGGTATTCCACACCAAATAGCAGGTGGGAATTCAGACATTTAGATAACTGAGAACAAGCCGGCTTTTCTCCATAACAGTATATTTAAAACAACTGAGCTGACTTTGCAAGGAGGCATTCTCCATAGTAAATTAGATGGCTGAAGCCTGTGCTTCTTCCAGCAAGGGAAAGAACTATACTTCACCGTAACCCGGTGTGTGCAATCACCGAGGCTCATTTTTAAACCTTTGCTGCTTTTTAAAGAGCCTGCTTCACCAAAGGAAGAAAAAAAAAAGCAAAAAAAAAAAAAAAAAAAAAAAAGTTTTCAGGAAATGAAAAGCAAATAGTCACTGAACAGGATCATAAAGCAGAAAGCCTCTATCCACCTCTTTTCCTTTTTCTAATTCTTCATTCTAGGCACCCAGACTGTTTTGAACACACCGTTAGCTTTCATAAAAATTAGATTACAGAGGTTCTTGTGTGATCATCCTGAACCCCTTCCACACTCCCGGCTAACGCATTATGTTCAGGATAGCCAGAGAGCAGAACGTGAGGTGGTCAGTTCAGTCCCCGCTTCCAGCTGGAGGAGCGTTAAGTAAATCATTCTACGCAATTACATATTCTAAACCTAATGGATGGCACACGGGGAAGGAGAAAGCTAAAGATGGGCGGGAAGGAGAAGCTTCGGGATTATTTCCAAGGTAAAGCCACAATACTCAAGCTACGTCTGAAACTGTCTCTGATCATCTTCAAAACAAGTCGGCGGGATTTATCTTTAACTTGATGCTCCCGGTTCTCGCTCACGGTGCAGGTGAAATCAGTTGCAAAATTTCACTCTACTGGAGTCCGGAGGATCCAGGAAAATGGGGTTTACGTTTCAAAGTCAGCAAGGAGCGGCGTTTCCCCGCGGCTCGGTGGAGCCCCGCGCTCGCTAGCTCCCTAGCTGGAGTGGGCACCTGGTAGCAAGAGGAGGCGCCGGGTGAGCCGGCCTCGGGCCAAATGCTTATCCCGGCTCCGCACCGTAGGCGCAGCTAACGCGAGTGGTGCACAAGGCTCTCCGGGGCTCCCGCACGCACGCGGCCTCCTCGAAAGAAAACCCAGTGCTGTCTAGGTCCTCTAGCGAGTGTCGCCCTAGGAGTGTCACGCTCAGCGGACTTTAGCTTGGGTGTTGCTCCCCAAAAGGAAAAGGCGCCCTCTCCATTCAAGCCCACCCTACAGAGGGAGACCTCTATCACCCCGCCCCTCTCGCAGGAACTCTCGGACACCGCTCTGCGCGCCCACCCATGATCTCTCTCGCCTTGGAGACAAGTGGAGAGGGCAGGGGAGAGAGATTGGAGCGAAGAGGTGGGTACTCGGGTCTGCAGCAATTGCGGAGGGATCGGAAAAATGGAGCAGGCGATGCGCGTCAAGGGTAGGGGCCCCGGTCACAGCAACCTGTAGGATTGCGGCTGATCGCAAACTTGGGGTGGGAGGCAGGGGTCCCCTCGGAGGTCCTCCGCCCGATTCCCACCCTGTCGGGTCCGCGCGCGGAAAGGCGCGGGGCGCAACTTGCGAAGACAACGCCGCGGGCGCGGGTCCCGCTCAGTCTCGCCGGCGCCCCCTCGCCTCGCTCCCGGCCCCGCCGCCCGCTCTGCCCCGCGCTTACCTCGGGCAGCCGCAGCCCCCGCCGCCCAGAAGCAGAGCCCCAGCCACGGGAGCCACCGGCGCGCCCCTCCAGCGCCTCCTCCTGCGGCTGCCGCTTTCCCCATGCTCCTCGCCCCGCTCGGAGTCCGGCTCCTCTTCCACGCCCCGGGCGCCCGGGAGAGGCACGGCGAGCCGGGGGCCGAGACGAGCGGGTCCCGGAGGTCTTCAGCGAGTGACTGATCCACGGCGGCTCCCTACAGCCTCGGGGCAGCGCGCTCCGAGCCGCCGCTGGCCGGGCACCGGGAGCCTGCACGCGCCCCCATAGCTTCCCGCGGCGGGGCGACCGCTGCCGCCGCGGCCGCCACCGGAGTCGCGCGTCGTTCCCGCAGCACCGCTCGCCGCGCTCCCGCCGCTGCCGGGTTCGGGACTAGGGGCGGAGGAGCGAGTCCGCATCGCTAATGAGATGCCCGCGGCCGCCCCTTCTCCTCCCCTCCGAGCTGCAGCCAATGAGCCGGGCCGGGGCGGGGCGGCGGCGGGCCACGCGGGGCGGGAGGCCGGGGGGCGCAGGTGAGCCCCGCCGCTGCCGCCGCACGCGCTCCCGGGTATCTCCGCTCTCGGCAAATAGCCCCCGCTCGCGGATCGGGGCGGCGGGGCCCGGGGCCCGTTCGGGGACGCGAGCGCACGCCTATGGGCGCGAGCGAGCAGCGCCTGCGGGCCTCTCCGAGGCGAACCCGGCGCAGAAAGATGCGGGCGACTCGGGGTCGGCTGCTTCCCGGAAACCTCTGTTTCGTTCAACTTCGAGCCCTTTCTCAGTCCTGCCCCTCCTTCTTCCATTTTTTAACATCCGATCAGACAGCACGCCTAAAATAGTCAAAGCAAAAGGAAAAATACTTAGACGCCAAGTGGGGGAAATAACAGTAGAATAAACCCATTACTGTAACTAGGCGAAATATGTATGCATATAAATAAAGAGGTGGAGGAAATTACAGTCAGGGGTGCGTTGAGGGGTATGTGACAGATTTTTTTTCTACTTTTTTTTTTTTTAACTTTTCTGAAAGCGTCCGTATTTCTGATGCCTCCTGGTTTTGTTTGTTTTCATCTGGGACCTGGGAATCGCCTTTCTTCTAAGTATCAGGGAAAGGAGAGTCGTGCTGGCCTTTGTAACAAGAAAGAAAGAAGACTTTTTCTTAAAAGTGTGGTTTATTTTGAATAAACTGTCAAAGCTTTATTTAACTGCTTTTAAAAGTACCTCATGGTTGCCTCGTATTCTTCCCTCAGCTGTAGTAACTTAAGAGAGATTGCCTTAGGCCACACAGTTTCAGAGCAAAGAACGCACCTGAGGAATTGGCCCTGAGTCCAAAACTCCACAGGCAGAGCACGCATCATGTCTCACAATATTGGGGCCCCCAAATGGTGCCACAACTCAACTATTTAGAATATGGGTCCCCTTTGGCCTGCCTGACCCCAACAGCAACTGAAGTCTTGGCTTGCAAGAAAACCTTCCCAACAGTTCCCTCACTGCCCACACTCGATATTGATACAAGTAGTACTTCTAAAAAATCCATCTCTGTCTTGACAAAGTGCTCCCTGCTCCCAAACACCTTTCTCTGGAGAATAAACAGTTTAGTGTGGTAATTGTTCTGGATGAGGTAATTGCGTTAACTTGCTTTCTTCTAAAGAAAAAGAAGATGGTAGGCAGAAGGATTGATTCCCCGATAGGCACGTGTGCAGTCCCTCTCCCGAGTGCCACCAGGCGTGTGAATGTCCGGGGCAAGGAGCCAGTTGTCTCCTCCAGTCTTCTTGTAGCTCAATAAAAGGTGTGGGTCCTGGTCAAGAAGCCCAAGCTCTGGGGAATGAATGCTTCAAAGCAAAGACTAATGTGGGGCCGGCTAGGGACTTGCCGGAAAATCTCTTTAGAATTTTGGTAAATGAGTGTTTTGTCCTTTTCCTCTGAGAAGGTGAATTGAGAATTAATCTACCAAATATGCTTTACCTGTCTTCTGGAAAATAGTCATTCATCCTCTGACTTTCCTTATTCTTCAAGACTATGTGGCAGCTCTGTCACAAATGAGTATTTTCTAAAAAAAAAAAGAGAAAAAAAAAAAGAGAAAAGAATTACTATGTTTCCAAGATAGTATTGAAGTATTACTACTGTCCCCAGAGGAGAGCAATAGTAAAAACAATTTTATTTTTTTAAGTATGTAGGAAATAGATGAGCTAATATTAATTAATAATTCAAGTCAACTTGCAATGACAAATGAGACAGAAGGAGAGAAACCAAGAAGCTCTAAGTGCATACCCTGTTTAAGGATTGGGTCTTTCACATACATACTTTGTTTTCATAGCCGAACCAAACCCAAGAATGTAGGTATTATTATCCCTGTTTGGCAGACAAAGAAAGTCAGGCTGAGTATAAAAGTGATTTTCCCAAGATCACATAGGGAAGTGGCTAAACATCAAAAATGAGACACCGGTCTGTGTGACTGTAAACCCAAGATGAAGGCTGAGGTACTGTCCTTTCAATCAGGTGTCCAGAAATAGACATTCTACCTCATTCTTCTCAGTATGATTTAAATACTGGGTTGGGAGAAAGTGGATCTTCAGCATTACCTCCACATATTATATACCAGGTATGAATTATATACCATGTATTAAGTTCTATATATTAGTACACCCTGTATTAATCTAATTCTGGCTATTTTAAAACAGGCGTGAATTGTATTCCATTCCATTTGGAGAAATAAACTGAATAATCACTGCCCAAAATCAATGTCTCCAGCCAAGGAACAGGAGCAAAGAATAGTAGAAGAACTAGCCTGAGACTCAGGACACCAAAGGACCAGGCCAATGACACTGCCAGGGACTGGCTGTGTAGCCTGGGGCAAGTCAACATCGCCTGGTGTCAGTTTCCTCATCTGAAAGATGAGAGTATTTGACTAGATGACTTTAAGATCAATCCTTTTTAAGAGCCATCATTTTCAACTATACTACATTATGATTTTGAATACTCAGTACAAACAAATCAGAAATTAAGCCACCTATTCTGGAATTGGGGCAATTATATAACAAAGGCAAAATATGTTCCAGACCAGGTTACTTGGGACTCCAGCCACCCTAAAGGTATTAGATGTAACCAGGAAATATTAACTCCATGAACAGACTTGGTAAAGTTTTTTTATCCATTCTTTGTTGTTTGAATGCACCATGCCTCTCACTTTATACACAAAGATAAAGAGGTAGAACATTTCTACTTCCATTGCCTTTTGGTCATCGTTAGCACAACCAGTCTAAAAATAGAAAATGTTTGAGTCAAGTCAAACTTGGAGAAGGAGAAATAGAGACCAGGCATACATCCTTCCAAATATAATGAAATTTTTTTTAATGGCTTACAATTCCTTAGGAAAAGTTCTGTCTTTGTCTGGAAAAAAATATTTAAGGATTTTTAACCAACCTACTTGGTTGGTGTAACAGTAAACCTCGAGGGGAAGTTAAAGAAAGTAGAAATATTCTACATGAGTAAGGAAGAATGTGTTGTTCTAGGGTTTGGGGAAGGAAGAGGGGAGCCCAGGAGTTGGTGGAAAGCCATGTCTGCTAAGATGTGGCCTTTCTCCTGGGAGCTCCAAATCATCACTAAGGATATGGAGACAAGCGGCTTTATGAAAAAATGGCAAAGAGACTATAATTTGCATCTAGATTACTGCAGACCTAACAGACACTCGGGAGAGAGAAAAAGGACCCCAGACATGGAAGCTTTTGAAAAGTATGGAGATATTTTTGGGCTGTCCTAAACCACAGACCTGGATTCTTTTAGGAGCAGGAAGTGCCTCATTTAAAATCTGAACAAAAGCAAGGTGTCAGAAGTCAGTGAGATCCAGACCCTTGGGAACAGAACACAGCTGCAGCTGAAACGGAGAGGAAATGGGCTTAGGAACGTTCCCCAACGACTAAGGGAAAGAAGAGCTGGAAAGAAATTCCACAATATATTTCTGCACCGTGCTTTTATCTAACTTTCTGAACTAAATGGGCAAATTTTAGTTATAACTGCTCTGAGAATTTCTCTTAGTGCTTTTCCGGACCTTTCTATGCTGCATGCGGATCCTTTTCTACTAAGCATGATGATAGAAAGAGAGAGAGCAGTCTTCCCCTCCTTTCATAGGCATGGGTTACAGAGAGAGGATGGTCTTCCCACATTTGGGATGTTAACATGTTAGCTTCTTCCATCCTCCCAGAACCTGACTACTGTTGCTGAAGACCCAACTTATTTCTAGCTCTGCCAATGCCGGACGTTTCTGATAAAAGCCACTATTTCTATGAATCATACAATTATGATCATAAATAGGAAAGACCAAAAATCAACTGGACTAAAGGGCAACAGCTGCCAGCTTCAACGGGTGAACTTGGCGAGACAAGTAAATGAGATATTCTACGAGTGATATTTCCATTGGGAATATTCCGTGCCAGTCATTTCCCCAGGAAGGTCTTGTTCAATCGGAGCAGCACATTTTAGAAATGCATGCGACTTTCAGAGAACATGTTAAATTTTATTCGGCACCGCGTGCTCACGGCCCGGCTCAGGATTCACGAACCTGCTGGAAGCATGGGGAGAAAAGGATGTTCAAAGCCGGGAGCTGGGAGTTCTTCACGCATCATGTTCTATCGGTGCACAATAATCCAGGTTAACGGTCTGCCCTGTTAAAAGCAATATGGGATCGTTTGTTAAGTAAACCCTCTCACACAAAATGAGAGAAGTCCATTTTAGATATTGGGCTATGAAGCAGCAATAAAGTGCAAAAATCCAATACATTTGTTTAAAAAGGGCAGCAGGGCACTGAGATAAGAGTCTAACTAAACAAGTTTTTTCCTGACATTGTAAGTGTGCCTTCTCCATTTGGTACCCAGGGAATTCTTCCTGGAATCGTGCATCCTGGAGTTTCAGCTTCAGCTGCTGACACAGACGAATGAAAGAACTTAAAAATAATAACAAGAAACACAATTCTTTGGCAGTAAAATTAATGTGTTAGCACTTAAAAAAAATAATAAACTGGGGAGGAAAGATGAGATGTGTTAACTCATAAAAGATGTAGCCTCAGACGACAGCACAACAAGCGGCCCCTGAGTTACCTGACCTTGGCAGTTAGCATTAGAAATGTGACAATTTACACATCCCACCACTTAGGGGTAGCGGAGGGACAGCCTGATAGCTTCCCACATTGGGAGAAAATGCCATGGCTCTTCCTGTCAAGTGGAAGGTGCTGCCAAACCTTTGTGGGGTGTGTATTCGGGACAGATTTTTTCCTGCTGAGTTTCATCTCTGTTCCTTTCATGCCCTGCCTTGGGACATCAATTAACTATTCATTCATTTGTTCCTCTTCATCTAGAGTATAGTAGGCCATGTGCCTGCTGGAGGAGGCAAAGGAAGAGACATCCAAAGATAAGGTAGGTTTATAGTTGAAAGTCATAGCTGCCATGTAGTCTTGGCCAGAACACACAGGTCAACCACACAGCTATCTCCAATCAAAAGGCTTGAGGCTGGAGGCGATGCTTGCCCTGTTCTGGTCAAGGATAAAGTCAAGTGGGGTGCCTGGGTGGCTCAGTCGGTTAAGTGTCCAACTTCAGCTCAGGTCATGATCACACAGTCCGTGGGTTCAAGCCCCACATCGGGCTCTGTGCTGACAGCTCAGAGCCTGGAGCCTGCTTCGGATTCTGTGTCTCCCTCTCTCTGCCCCTCCCCCACTCATGCTCTGTCTCTCTCCATCTCTCAAAAATGAATAAACATTTAAAAAATAAAAAAAAAAGAATCGAGTCAAGAGTCAAAAATGTAACAAGTTGAACAAACTCATATTCCAACCTTCCCATCCCCTCATGAACATTATGAGATCTAGGGGTGTTTGATTTTCCTGGTTCTGGCATAACACCCAGAGCAAATTGTGGGAAAGTAGGGTTAGATGCAGGTTCCGGTATCCAGACATGACTAGGGTCAGCAGATATCTTTTTCAACTAAAGGTACCCATTTTTCTCCCAGAAAAGGGGTAAGGAACAGATAGAAACAGGAGAATATCTGTATGTCAGAACTGGAGAGTAGAAGGGAATATGCACCTGTTCAGAGTACTGAAACCAAAAGAGGTCTCTGACCTCTGGAACAAAATCTGACAAACAGAATGTTAGTGTGCACATTTAGGTGTAGCTTGTACTATCAAAGGAATTGATCTAAAAGTTGGAACCATAATAAGCCATTTGGACAAGTGCTAACTAGAAATCACTAAGAAAAGAAAGGAATGGCTCTCTGAAAGGTAGAAGAAGAAGGAGAAGAAGAAGAGAAGGAGGAGGAGGAGGAGGAAGAAGGAGAAGAGGAAGAGGAAGAAGGAGAAGAAGAGCAACAAATTTTCTTCCATTTTAGTTTTTATTTTCTGCTTGCCTTCTCCCTTTTCCTTCACTTTCCTTGACTACTCATCTGGAATAAGATATTATAAATTAATCCCTGTCACTAGGAGGATGACAACTCTAGTAGATTCTTTAAAACAGGACTTAAGTAACTGTTACATGATTCCAACCGAAGATGTGCAAAGAGAAAATGATACCTTAACAAACAGAATTGTTTCCAATTTTCAAGTAGCTTTGACTTTCATGGCCCAACTTCTACCATACCTGCTTCCCGTCTCCATCTTTAAAGCCCACCCCCCACAAAACCCTATGAATTTATAATTTGTTATATCTTAAGGCTCAGGCAGTAGATTTAAAAGCATTCATTAGTAAATGGCTGTCATGCATTTGGAAGGAGAAAGGATCTGCTTTACATGTTAAGTAGTATTTTACTGAAAATAAAATTTAAGAGAGTACCATTTGCAATTTAATTCAACCACATGTTCCACTCGTCTTGTCAGGTATAAGGATGACTTCATCCCAATTCAAGTACCAATTTCTCTAGAGACAGATGATCTAGTTCTAGAGTAGATTTTGGGGGATCGTTAGAAGACCATGGTCATTATTACTGCTTTGGTGAGAAACTAATCCAAACAAAAAAATCAGACAAGAACTCCTTTGATTTTCCTGCACTCAACCTACTGACAACATACTTCTCTACTGAGAAGAGAAAGCAAATTACACACACACACACACACACACACACACACATACATACTATGAGTAGATGTGCTATTTCATTTATATATATATGAATAAATGTTTATAAATATGTATACATGAATGAACTGTGTGTATATAGATGAATGAATTCTATCTCTACACACATGGATATATATCACATATGTGAACACACATATATACATACGTGTGTATGTGTGTATATGAATGAACTGGCATATCTACCTAGAGCGTGGGGTATGTGTGTGTGTGTGAGTGTGTGTGTGTGTGTGTGTGTGTGTGTGTGTGAAAACAGGACTGATATATTTCAAAGTATTTTTTAAGACTTTTTCAGAAAAGGAGATGACTTCTTACTAAGACAACCTCATAATTTTTTTTAATGTTTAGTTTGGAGAGAGAAAGAAAAAAAGAGAGCACAAGCAGGGCAGGGCAGAGAGGGGCGGGACAGAGAATCCAAAGTGGGCTCCTCAATGACGGCAGAGAGCCCGTTCATGAACTGTGAGATTATGACCTGAGTCAATGTCAGACATTTTAACAACTGAGCCACCCAGGTGCCCCTCATAATTTTACTTAACGCTTCTCTGCTCTAGACACAAAAGAATGAGGCTGCATATCAAAAAGAATACGGAAGACACATAACCTGGCTCAAAATCCGGATAAATATCTGTGTGGATCATCAATAGAACAAAACTGCTAAATGCTGAGTGGGTTAAATCCATGTACTTTCCAAATCCTGGCTCTAGAAGCAGGCAGTGGTATATGGAAGTCTAAATAATGCACTGTCATAGGGAATAAATGGCTCCATGACAAATGAGACATCAGAGCCAGTTGCACACCTTAAAGAAGAGATTGGCAGGGAATCCCCCAACTTGAGGGGATTGCCTGAAAAAAATACTCAGCCAGTCTAAGACTGCTATTTAGGGAAGCAACAAAGACACAGCTTCTTCAACAGGAACCGAACCTAACGGCACTCTGACTCAAGGGATGACCATATTTCTCAACAATACTATAACTCAGATGTCCTGAATGACTTTTATAAGACCTAGATTTCCTTGGGTTTAGGTGGAGGTAGCCACAAATCTGCAATTCAAAGAGTGGTAATCCCAGAAGGAGAGAAATGATAGTGGGGAGGGGAGAGAAAAATAATTCATTCCCTTAAAATGAGCATACTAACCAGTGTCCTAACACACTTGCAGATAACATAAGGTTAAAAAATACAGAAAAATTAAAACAATATTTGAACATCAGTTCACACTTTATAGAAAAAAAATCATCATAGAACTTAAAATGTATTTTTCTGGGATGCTCCAAGTAAAAAAGAAAGAACTACATTTATTACAAAAATAGAAAAAAAAAATGAATAATAAGTGAATTCAAGCAAACAAAATCAAACAAGTATTGGTAACTAAGAAAAAATATAAATCTAAGGAATTGGATGTTATGGTCAAGTAATGAAAAAATAATAAACTCAAGGCTCAAGACTGGCAAAGATGAAGACACAATTAGTTAATTTGAAAATAATACTGAAGAGACATCAAATATAGAAGAAAATGCAAGTCTAATTTCAAAATTTAAGCAACCTTAAGAGACTTTGAGGCTAGATTGAGATACTCTAACAAATATAAGAGTTACAGGAAATTGGGGCACCTGGGTGGCTTGAGTTGGGTGATCATCAGACTCTTGATTTGGGTTCAGGTCATGATCCCAGAGTCATGGGATAGAGCCCTGCTTCGTGCTCTGTACTGAGTGTGGAGCTTGCTTAAGATAATTTCTCTATCTCCCTTGCTCGCACATGCTCTCTCTCTCTCCCTCTCTCTCTAAAATAAAAAAAAAAAAAAAAGTAAAGTTACAGAAAATTATCACAAAGGAAATGGTGGAGAAATATCTTTCTGGGATACAGAAAATGAAAATTTTCTGGGATTAAAAAAAAACTTTAAAAAAATACATATTACATGGAAAGAAACAGATTTAACATCAGCCATTGTGGGTGCCAAAATCCATGGAATGATATCATCAGAATATCAGTCTGAAATAAGTATCTATGTAATGTAATTAATTTAATTTATAGTATAGAATATTTTAAGTGATTTTTTTATGCATAAAAGATTAAGAGACAGATCAATATGTTGATATGATTGACATTTTTAGAAAATTACATGAAAATATGGAAAATTTAATCAGTGAACTAGAAAAGTTAAAATAATCCAATAGAAATTCTAGATCTAAAGAATATAGTAGTTGAAATTAAGAATTTATTGAGTGGGTAACATTATAATAGACACAGAGAAAAAGATAATTAGTGATGTGAAAGAGAGATCAGAAGAAAATATCCAAAATTAAGCACTGAGAAACAAACAAAAATAAATGGAGAAAAGAGTATAAGACACATGTTAAATTCTAGAAAGCTCTGATTTGGAATTTCTGTAGTAGAAGACAAGAACAAAGAAAGGACAGGTGCAATATTGAAAAGATAATGCATGGAAATTTGATAAAATCAATGAAACTCATTAAGAAAAAGATTCAAAACTGTCAAAAAGCTGAAGAAAAATACAAAATAAAACCACACCATAGCAAAGAAAACCGTTCAAAGAAGAAGGGAAAAAAAGAATGCCTAAAAATTTTTTTAGAAGGAAGCAGTAAAAACAAAAGAATGGCAGGGTAATGATAATAATCATTGCTCCTATCTCAACACAATGGAAGAAGTTATGAGACAGTGGAGAAGTATCATCAAAAAAATGAAAAATAGGCCAACTTAAATTCTATATTCAGTGAAAAAGCCCTTCAAAATGAAAGTAACATGAGTACACTTTTTTTTTAAACAAATAAAAATTGAGACAATTTATCATCAGCACATACAATTTAATAGAAGTGCTAACAGGGGGAGTTCTTCAGGAAGAAGGAAAAAGAAATCATATGAAAGGACAAATATGAAAACAGAGAAGAAAAGCAATAAAAAGATGAAAATGTTAGTAACATGAAAATTGTACCTAACAATGAAATTATAATGTGTTCAAAATATGTGTACATATGTTTAAGTGTCCCAGTCTTGGTTTTGGCTCAGGTCGTGATCTCACGGTTTGTGGGTTTGAGCCCTACATAGAACTCTGTGCTAACAGCGTGGAGCCTGCTTGAGATTCTCTCTCTCTCTCTCTCTCTCTCTCTCTCTCTCTCTCAAACTTAAAAAATATGTTTACATATATACATTTTGATAATGGGCAAAACTAAATCATGTTGTTAAAAGTGAGGCATGAGGGAGATCATGATGAATAAAGGAGACACGGGAGAATTTTGGCTGCTGATGTTGTCTTATTTCTTAATCTGGGTGATGGCTTCATGTCTGTGTTCATTTTGTGATGAATTATTTATACAATTGTGATTTGTGCCTTTTTCTCTATGTAAGTTATACACAAAATCATTTAAAAAATTATGTCCAAACACTGTAACTTCATAACATCAAAAAACAAACAGTAAAATGGGAAACTTAAATGACAAAAAAGTTACTATTTCTAATAATAACATGCTTCTGTATATTGATAGCTGAAAGGAATTTGATAATATTATAGCCCAAGAAAGGCAATTATCTAAAGGAGAAAATCCAATGGAAAATACATACATGAAGTGATCAATCTCATTAGTAGTCTGGGAAAAGCCAATTAAATATAAAGGGGCGCCTGGGTGGCTTAACCCTAGTTGGTTAAGCGTCCGACTTCGGCTCAGGTCATGATCCCGGGGTTCATGGGTTCGAGTCCCACGTTGGGCTCTGTGCTGACAGCTTGGAGCCTGGTACCTGCTTCTGATTCTGTGTCTCCCTCTCTTTCTGCCCCTCCCTCGCTCACACTCTGTCTCTCTCTCTCTCTCTCTGTCTCTCAAAAATGAATAAATGTAAAAAAAAATTTTAATATACAATGTTACTCTACTGTTCACCTATAACATACTATACAAAACATGATATGAAGAAGAAATGTTCACTCATATTTTACTGATGAGTGTGAGTTACTAAACCTTTTGGGAAACTTTTCTGAGAATATATATTGAACTATAGTGGCACTTCGATAAATTTATCTTATAAACTTGAAAATCCTCGTATATAACTTATATATACAAAGATGTTTATTTTTTATAGAGGCAAATAAAAACAAAACAATAACAAATTCTTTGTAAATCCTATCTGGATATTCATCAACTGGAGGAAAATGTGAATAAATTGCAGTTCATCCATATTGTGAATATTGTGTAACCATTAAAAAACGTGTGCTCCGTCTATACATGTGTATAAGAAGAAATACCCAGTATATCCAATGTCATCAGGTGAGGAAAGTAAGTCATGAATAGTATGGATTCCATTTTAATAAGAACAAGAAAGCACCAAAACAAACAAAAAAAAAAAACAAGAAAATTTAAAGATGTAAAGTATTTATGTATTTTTATAAACTGAAAAACGTACAAATAAAGTGGGGAAAGCTTTGATTGTGGGAAGAGATTGCTAACTTTATTTTATTCATCTTTGCATTATTCCACTAGATAAAATACTCATGTATGTATTTCTTTATTTTTTTATTTCTTTAAATGTTTTTATTTATTTTTGAAGGAGAGACAAAGCACGAGCTGGCGAGGGGAAGACAGAGGGAGACACAAAACCCAAAGCAAACTCCAGGCTCTGAGCTGTCAGCACAGAGCCTGGCGCAGGGCTCAAACTCGCGAACTGTGAGATCATGACCTCAGCTGATGTGGGAAGTTCAACCGACAGAGCCACCCAGGCACCTGAGCATGTATTTCTTTTGAAATTCAAAATTTGACAAAGAAGTTTAAGAAAAACTTCCTTTCTAGTTATGAAACTAGCATAATTCACTGAAATGTACAGTATGTACCAGAAACAGAAAATTACATATCAAATAAATTCTATATGAATATACCTACAAAGCTCTAAATTAAAGCAAATGTATTATACATGTATATGTGTGTGTAAATATAATAAATAAAATATGTATTTAAAATATATACACTTACATATACACCCACATATATGTAAAATATGACTAGGGATTTTTCAGGAATGCAAAGAGGTTCAATACAAGAAAATTGTTGGGAAAGGCAGTTTGTTTCCTTTCATGCATGCAATCTTTCCACCCTGCATGGCTGTTTAAGAGTGGCCTTGGGCCTGAAGCATTTCCTTATGGAACAATAAGGAACCCCCACATTCTGTACTGGGCATATCTCCCTGTTTGAGAATATTCTTCCCTGTTCATGGCTAGACTTGTGCTTCTTTGTTCTGATTAAGGGTGTGCATCATGTGACCCTAAGCCATGCTCCCCCCAGCTTTCGGAATTTCAGACTCCATGGGGGAGGGGCCAAGGTCCTTTGCTTCCAGGAGAGGGGTGCACACAGACCGTCACTCTGTGTCACTTTGGGAGGAGACCTACTGGGTGTGGGGGCCTAAGTTGATGTGCTCTGTGTCTTGTGTTTGGGAGTAAACCTCGTTTGATCTAATGTTTGTGTGACTCGTGTGTTTCTTGCCACATCAAACCATGGAGTGAGTTGACATCCTGGAACTAGGTACTGGTGGAGTGAGATTCCTTGCCTGAAGGTGATATCACCTGTCACTTGCTGGACAAAAATATTCTAGTACTTGAATACTTGAAATTTTGTGGTCATCTCTACAGATGCTAAAAAGATGTTTGCTACACTTTGCATATATATTCTGACTAAAAGTAATTAAAAAGAAGAAGACACTCTTATCATTGATTATTCCAAACTCAGAGCCAAATTTATAAAGCAAAATATGCCCATTCTCATTAAAACTATGAATGAACTACAATGCTATCATTCTAATTTTTTAACAAGGTTCAGGATGATTCAGCCACTGTAATGCATTAAAGTTGACCTTGGAACAATGCTGGGGTTAGAAGTATTGAATGCCAGGGGGTCCTGGGTGACACAGTTGGTTAAGCATCCAACTTTGGCTCAGATCAGATCTCGCCGTTCATGCGGGCTCTGTGCTGATAGTTCAGAGCCTGGAGCCCGCTTCAGATTCTGTGTCTTCCTCTCTCTCTGACCCTCTCCCACTCACACTTTATGTCTCTCTCTCTCTCAAAAATAAATAAACATTAAAAAAATTTTTAAAGAAGTATAGAATGCCCACATAGTCAAAAGTCCATGTATAACTTTTAACTACCCCCAAACTTACCTACCATGAGCCTACTGTTGACCAGAAGCCTTACTGATAATATAAACAGTTGATTAAAACATATTTTATATGTTATATGTATTATATATTGTATTCTTACAACAAATGAAGCTAGAGAAAAGAAAATGTTGTTAAGAAAATCATAAGTAAGATAAAATACACTCACAGTCCTGTAGTATATTTATCAATACCGCAAGTTTACCTCATCTGTTTACAAGATGAATTGTCTGTCAGTACCTACATCAATATTGTCTTATATAATACAAAACAGTGTAGATGTCATACATATTACTAACACTAGACATAAAATTGAAAAGATAATGTGAAAAAGAAATTCATATTTATTTACAGGTATAATAACGATTCATGCACCAATAAAGCAACAGCAGTATGTTTATTGTATGGCAGCCTTATGCAATCGATATGATTGCTTCATGGTAGCCTAGCCTATACGCTAATGAACTAATTATAAAATTTTAGGAAACACAGTAATACAGTCACATTCATAATACAGTTTTAGAAAAATAGTTATTTTTTAAAACCACTTACCTATGATGCTAGGACGATACATAATTTCTCTGATTAGGAGAGAGAGACCTACAGTCCAGTAATATAATTCTTTGAAAGCAAAGTTATAAAACAATAAAAAATGAACACATTATTAATTATATAATATCACTCACCTATGCCTATGTAAAGACAGGCTATCTGCTTCCACGTGAGTCATATACATCATGTTTTCCACAATGAATACTTAGATGATGATGATGGCACAAAATGTCTCATATGGTTCCTGCTGTACAGTTAGTAGATTTTTCACACAAAGACACTCACACATATACAACAGATTTTTTTTTTAACTGTATGGCATGATCATTATTTACTATTCACTAAATGGAAGTTGGATTATCGTGAAGGTCTTCCTCCTCATTGTCCTCACATTGAACAGGTTTAAGAGGAGGAAGGGGAGGAGGGGTTGGTCTTCTGTCTTAGAGGTGGCAAAGGCGGAAGGGGAGGTGAGAGGGGCAGGCACTCTCGGTGTTAACTTTACAGAAATACGTCATAATTTCTGCCTGGGTTTTCTGCTTTTTCATGTCTCTAAAAATGTTTCCTTTTTAAAAATGTTTTCATGTTCATTTTTGAGAGAGAGAAAGACAGAACACAAGCAGGGGAGGGGCAGAGAGAGAGGGAGACACAGAATCCAAAGCAGGTTCCAGGCTCCAAGCTCTCAGCACAGAACCTGATGTGAAGCTCAAACTCATGAACCACAAGATCATGACCTGAGCTGAAGTCGGACGCCCAACCCACTGAGCCACCCAGGCACCCCTAAAAATATTTCTTTACGGTACCTATCTTTCTGCTATTTGCCTTAGTTTCAGTGCCCATATCATAGAAGGGTCCATGCTCTAAAAGAACACACAAAGAATCTTGAACAATCAGAACCTTTCTGCCAAGTTGTCTAATGTTGGTTTGTTCTTTTGGCATTGCGTTTGTCTTCCTCATTATCTGGCACTAGTCCAGAAGCCCTCATCTCCACCAAGTTGTCTTTAGTTAATTCCTCCAGTGTAGTGTCTCTTAGCTATTAAATTCCTCTAAGATCCAAGTCTTGAAACCCTTCAACTCCCACCTTTTTTGCCATATCCACAATCCATTTCATGATTTCCTTGATTGTTTTGCAAATCCTGTGAAGTCATATACAACACCTGGATGTAGTTTTCTCCAGTGAGAATCTATTGTTTTTGGCTTGATGGCTTTCATGGCTTTTTTAATAACATTCATGGCATTTTTAATGGTGTCATCCTTTCAGACTCATGATGTTCTCTCCATCAAGGTTCTCTTCCATAGGGTTGATAATCCGTCCTTTTCTTACAGTACTTACTGTGTATAATATGCCTTAAAGGTCCTTATGATCCCCAGATCTAGAAGCTGAATTACAGACATTGTGTTTGAGAGCAAATAGATCACTTTGAAACCTTTGGTGTTGAATTCATGGTGACAGGAGCATCCTCTAATATCAAAAGAACTTCAAAAGGCAGTCCCTTACTGGCAAGGTACTTCCTGGCTTCAGGGACAAAGCATCACCATAACCAATCCAGGAAAAGGTTCTCATTGTCCAGGCCTCTTTATTGTAAAACCAAAAGACAGGCAGCTGGTGTTTATCTTTTCTCCTCAAGGCCGGAGGGTCAGCAGCTTTATATATTGTAGATGAGGGTTGTCTTGATCATCAACCCAACAGCATTTGCTCAAAATATTGGACTTAGCCTATTCCTTCCTGCCTTAAATGCTTGTGCTCATTTCTCTCTCTTATTAATAAATGTCCTTTGTGACATTTTTTTCCCCAGAATAGTCTGCATTAAGAACCTGTTCAGGAAGATATCCTTTGTCCTCAATGATTCTCTTAATGGCACCCAGGAACTTGTTGGCTGCCACTTGGTTGGCAGAAGCTACTGCTACTGTTACCTTGCAATTTATTTTATTTTATTTTTTTCTTTTAGAGCATGAGTAGGAGGGAGCGGCAGAGACAGAGAGAATCTTAAGTAGGCTCCCAGCTCAGCACAGAGCCCAAAGCAGGGCTCGACCCCATGACATCGGGATCATGACCTGAGTGGAAATCAAGGCCTAAGCAACTGAGCCATCCAGGCGCCCTGTTATCTTGCAGTTTTAAGCCAAACTGTTAGAGTAGGCAGTAAGTTAGGTTTTAACAGGAGGTCTGGGGGGCCAGCAAAGGAGGAGTCATGGCCTACTATAGGGAAAGTTAGAGACCTGTCTTAGCAGTTCTCCAAAATCAGAGCCACAAGAAGCTGGATCAAACAAGACAGGCCCAAGACAAAGAAAGGAAGGAACCCTGACCAAGTAAGGGAAAAAAAGGTGTGAACCCTGATCTCAAAAAAAATCTCCTCCCCAAACAGTAAATACCCCATGTCCTAGTTAACAACTGTCAATAAGAAATAGAGACCCAAACCCTGGGCACATCTCTCTAGCCCGCCCACTCTCACATCTTGATAATGGACGTACTCTCTCCTTAATCAACTTTCCTACTTACGCTGCTTAATGTTGTATCTGGTCTGCTCTTGAATTCTTTCTTGCTATGTGACCAAGAGCCTCTGGCAACGTCCAGGGGACAGGCTGGATATAGGCTTCAGGACCTGGTGTTACCCCAGTCAACCTAGCCACAAAACTTCTTTCTGAAATTATCAAACCATCTTTTGCTGCCAGTAAATTCTCCAGCTTTAGATCCCTCACCTTCTTTTTTTTTTCAATTGTCATATAATGACTTTGCTTTCTCTTGCATCACATTAGAGTCTACAGGTATGCCTTCCTCATAGCAATCGCACACCCACTTAAATGATGCATTTTCAGTAAGAGATAAAAAGACACGAAAAGTCCCACGTGTTCATGCCAGTTGGCTTAACTATAGTGATGGCTCCACAAAGTTCCATTTATTTATTTATTTATTTATTTTTACAGTGGTCCTTATACTGGATTTATTATCTTGAAATGATGGGCAGTCACAGCTGTAGACCTCAATCTATGGTACATATCAAGCAATTCAACTTCTTCTTGTCATGTTGCAACTTTCCTTTGCTTCCTTGAGTACCTCCAGAATTGCTGGTGGCACTTTGTGTGGGTCCCATGGTGTTATTCAAAATTTACAGTATCGTGCTAAACACAAGGAAAAATATACAACAAATGCAAAAGATCACTTTTTTACGTGATACACATTTACTGGAGACATGAACTGTTCATGCGGAGATGATTAGTACCACATGACATTCTAAGCAGATACTCACAACACTTGAGCTCACTGTAATAGTGACAGGAGGTGGCCACACAATTACAACAGTACAGTATGTAGTACAGTTGTGTACTACGTATGGTTATGATTTAATACTGAATCCTTACATTTGTTTACATTTATCTCAGCTATGAATGGTACCACAGATGGTCTGTAAGTGTGTGGGTAAGTTTTGGTAAATTTTAACTTTTTATAATAGATTTGTGTATATTTTATGGTGGCACCACTATCTACATACATTTTATGGATTCATGCCATAACTTTTTACTCGTGTTTCAACATTTTTAGGCAATGCGGTTTCTCTGCAAGTTTTTTTCGAATGCTGCAAGCCTCCAAAAGTTTTAAAAATATGTTTATTGAAAATATATCCACATATAAATGGATCCAAACTGTTCAAGCCTGTATTGTTCAAAGGTTAACTGTATTTTTTAAATTATATTTACTTGAATGGAGACTAGTGAACAAACATTATTTATACACGTATGATTTTCTAAGTAGAAACTAAACTTTAAAAGTTACTAAAACCACTATGGCGATTTCTGCTTCAGGCACCTGGAAAAAAGAAAACAAAACTAGAAATACTGGATAAAATATCACAAAATTTTCTATTGTGTGTGGTCAAGTCCCTTCTAATTAAGGGGGAAATGCAGAGGCCAAAAATAAAGACCTGGGAATCAGAATGATAAGCTTTGAGGCTGTGGCTGTCTTGTAGACTTTAAGAAAGTCTACAGCCTATGGACTTGCATTTTTTTTTTTTTAATGTTTATTTATTTTTGAGAGAAAGACAGAGACAGGGTGCGAGTGGGGGAGGGGCAGAGAGGGAGACAGAGAATCTGAAGCAGGCTGCCGGCTCTGAGCTGTCAGCACAGAGCCCGACCTGGGGCTGGAACCCACAAACCATGAGATCCTGACCTGAGCCAAAGTCAGAAGCTCAACTGACTGAGCCACCTAGGGGCCCCAATGGACTTGCATTTTAATGCTAATTCTGAGGACCAGAGGCTAACTCTTGGGTCTTCCAAAAGGAAGGAATCAGATTTGAGACCTGCATACAAACCAGAGACCCATTAAGTACTTCAGCAAAACTGAAAATGTGGACCAGAAATATCCACTTATCAACAAAAAGAAGCCACAAAAAGACTCATCTATCTTGGCCTAAAATCCAGGTTAAGAAAAAAGTTTCTAAGAATTTTAAATGAGGCCTTTGCTAATGTAGGTTTGAGGGTCAAAATTATATTATCTAGGTGGTTATAGAAAATTGAAACCATGAAACTAACTGGTGCTAGATGGGTAGTATCCCAAGGTATGTGGAAGAAGAAAAAGAATGTCCTCTCTGGAAAGAGAACCTTTGAACACCAGGATTTTTTCCCATAAAATCCAGACAAATATAAACTTACTCTATGTGTGACAAATACCTTCAATGAGAGTCCATCAACAAAATCAGCAAACGGAAGAATCATATTACAGAAAAATTCAGATACTGCAATTTCATTTATACAATTTAAAGAAGACTTTTTATAAGATTTCATGAAATAACATAATTGAAAACATGGGCAAGAAACAAGATGTCCTACAAAAAGACTAAATAGATGATTTCCCTCAGGAAGATTACAGAGGATGTGTCATTCTTCTCCATATGTTTTTAACCCAGCACACAATTAGTACATAGGGATGTTTGATAAGAGTTTGGTTGATATAGCTGTCCCCAAATACCTGAAGACAGAAGTTTGCAAGACAGAATTTATGAAAATAGAATTAAGAAGCAAAATAGAATACAATCCATAGAGGTATTGTTTTATCTAACTTACCTTGGTGGACTGCAGAATACAACTATTTCAGAGTATTCAAAATTGATAAAGAAGACAAACCTATGCCTATGTACGCACTGAGTATCTGTGAATCCTATCTGAAAAAAAAAAAGATTTTGGATTAAGAATAAGCCATTTCAAGGCTCTAAAAGTGGGGGGAAGTGAGACAAACCAAGAAGACAAAATGAGAAGAGTTTGAGGGTAAGAACAGTGGGAGTCTGTGGCCTTCTGGTCACGGACACTCCTATCCCTCCTTCTAACTTGACTGGTAAGAGCTGTAGCTTTGCCAGAATAAGAGTGACAACCATCCTAGCAGCTTTGCCACCAGAGTGGGAGACTCAATTTGAGGCAGGGGTGACATCTTCTAGCTTTATCAGCTTTAAGTGGAAAAGCTCAATAGGAAATGAACAGGAAACAGCTGTACCTGTGCCATCCCAAGATTGAGGTCCCAAGTTGTGGCAAGCAATCATGCAGAAATTAATGTGAGATTCTGCAAAGGTGAAAGCCATAGAAGTGCTGATAAGTTCTCTCTACACAGCTGGGTGACTGGGAAACCACGTAGGATCAAAGGAGACCTGAGAGAATCCAGCAAAAAGTGACAGGCAAAGGAGATGCAAAAACTGGCTGTAAATTTGAATGTGCTCCCTAAACCACAAAGAGATCTAAATGCATAGGATGACAGCCTTATGGGCTTCGGGCATTTGGCTACAAGCTCCTTCCAAATCACTCCCTAACCACTAAGCTATGCAGACACAAGGGCAAACCCTAGGGAACCAGACTAGAACATAAAATAGAAAAATCAAAAACTGAGAAGAAACATCACTTGCACTGAGTGGGAGACAGATTCCATGGTTTCATTCTGGGCAAGATATTCAAAACAAAACAAAGGGAAAAACAAAACAGAACAGAACCCAGGATGTTGCTACAATATATTATTTTAAAAGTCCATTTTTTTAACAAAAGTTATAAGGCACCCAAAGAAACAGGAAAGTGTGACCTTTACTCAGAAAAAAGGACAGTCATTGCAATTTACTGGACCAAGAGGTTGGATTTAGCAGAGTTTTTAGCAGTTATATGAATACATATAAATGTATTCAAAGAAGAGACATTCTGTGAATCCTGTCTGCAAAAAAGAAAAGAAAAAAAAACATTCAAACTGGATAAAATGAACCATTTCAGGGCTCTGAAATTAAAATACAATAAATTGACTCAGAAAAGAGGCAACTGAATGCCAAAGGGGAAATAGAAACATGACTCTTAGGTACAGTCAGGAGGCATGGGTGGTTAAAGAATTCACCCAAAGCAGAACAAAGGAGATAGAAGTTAGTTGAATACACTGCAAGAAAGCAATGAGCAAGAGCAAAGGAGAGACTATCTGCCAGGAGGCAGTGGTTAGAGGCTGTAGTAAAGGAGGGAAGTTGAGGAGACATGGAATTTTCTTTTTTTGGTATCTGTGCCTGATTGTAAGTAGCTCATTGGTCAACTAGGGCTATGGGTCACTAATGGGCCTATTTGCATTCAGCCCTGTGGTCACTGTGGTGACCATTGCTTCCATTGCTCAAGCCTGTTGCCTAAAAGTGGCCTCTACAAGACATACAGAAAATAACAAAATGTCAAAAATAAGTTACCATCAGTGATTCCTTTAAAATTTGCAAATGGATTAAACTTCCCAATCAAAACACCTAGATTGGTAGAATGGGTATAAACACAGAATCCAACTATGTGTTGTCTACAAGAGACTCATTTTATGTCTAAGAATGGAGCTAAGTTAAAAGTACGAGGATGAGAAAACATTTCACGTAAATAGTAACCAAAAGAGAGTAAAGGTAGCTATACTAAAATCAGAGAAAATAGACTGTCAAAAACTGTTACAAGATAAAATACAAAGAAGGAACATTGTAAATTGATTAAAGTGTCAATTAACTAAGAAGAAAGAGCAATTATAAACATATACGTGCCAAACATCAAAGCTCCAACATATATGAAGCAAACACTGACAGAATTTAAGTGAGAAATAGCTCTACAATAATAGTAGGAAACTTCAAAACCCCATTTACAATAATAGATAGAGCAACTAGGTAGAAGATAAATAAGTAAATAGAAGACATGAACACTGAACCTAACAAACACATACAGAGTACTCCTCCCCAAAACAGCAAAATATATATTTTTCTCTTGTGCATGTAGAACAGTCACCAGGATAGACCATATATTAGGCCACAAACAATTTTCATAATTTAAAAAGATTAATATCATACAAAGTAATTTCTGATTACAGTGGAATAAAACTACAAATCAATAGAAGAAGGAAAACTGCAAAAGTGCAAGTATGTGGAAATTTAAGAGCTCATGCAAACCAATAATGGGTCAAAGAAAAAATCATAAATAAAGTTAGAAAATATCTTGAGACAAAGGAAAATAAAAACACAATATACCAAAACTTACAGGATGCAGCCAAAGCAATTCTATGAGGGAAATTTATAGTTGTAATGTTAACATAGACTACAGCAGGGAGATACAAAATAGAGAATAAACATTAGAGAAAAATCAGTGAAACCAAGATGTGGTTCTTCAAAAAGGTCAACAAAATTGACAAACTTTTAGCTAAACTGACTAAGAGAAAAAGAGAGAAAAGTCAAATAACTAGAATCAGAAAAGAAAGTGAGGACATTTTAACCAATTATACAGAAATAAAAAAGGATTATAAGAGGGTGCTCTGAACTATTATTCACCAAAAAATTATATAACTTACATGAAATAAACATAGTCTTAGAAAAACACAATCTATCAAGACTGAATCATGAAGAAATAGAAAATCTTAATAGATCTCCTTTTAGTAGGGAAACTGAATTAGTAATTTAAAGCATCTCAACAAAGAAAAGCCTAGTACTGTCTGGCTTTATTGGTAAATCCTATCAAATATTTAAAGAAAACTTAACATTGAACCTTCTCTAATACCTCCGAAACAATTGAGGGTGAGGGAATGCTTCCTTACTCATTCTATGAAATCATTACTCTATTACTGAAGCCAAACAAAAATGATTTAAGAAAGGTGTATGTTTTGGTTTGACATAGTCTCACTAATTTTTGCTTTTGTTACTTGTGTTTTTGGTGCCCTATCCAAAAGCTCGTTGCAAACACCAGAGTCAGGGAGATTTTACCCTCTGTTTTCTTCTAGAAGTTTTATAGTTTCAGGTCTTACATTTGTCTTTATTCTATTTCATTTTAATTTGTGTGAGTGGCATCGGAGGAGGGTCTACTTTCATTCCTTTGTGCATGGATATCCAATTTTTTTCAGCACCATTTATTGAAGAGGCTGTCTTTTCTCTGTTGAGTATTCTTGGCTCCCTTGTCAAATATTAGTTGACTGTATATACTTGAGATTATTTTTGGACATTTGATCTGGTCTATATGTCTGTTTTCATACCAATACTTTACTGTTTTGATTACTATGGATCAGTAGTATACTTTGAAATTGAAGTGTGATACTTTCAGCATTAGTTCTTTTTTAAACAAATTTTTTAATGTTTATTTTTGAAAAAGAGAAACACAGAGTGCGAGTGGGGGAGGGACAGAGGGAGAGGGAGACACAGAATCCAAAGCTGGCTCCAGGCTCTGAGCTGTCAGCACAAAGCCCAATGCTGGGCTTGAACCCAAGAACTGAGAGATCATGACCTGAGATGAAGTCGGACGCTTCACTGACTGAGCCACCCAGATACCCCAGTTCCTTTTTCTGAAGATTGCTTTGTTTATTGTTTTTGTGTGTGTGTGTGTGTGTGTGGTTCCAAGCAAATTTTAGGATTGTTTTTTCTATCTGTAAAAGAACCTAATGGAATCTTGATTAAGAGTTGCATTGAATCTATAGGTAGCTTTGGGTAGTACAAGCATTTTAATATGATCAATTCTTCCAACCCATGAACACAAGATATCTTTCCATTTATTTGTGTCTTTTTAAATTTATTTTATGAGCACTTTGTAGTATTCTGTGTACAGATCTTACACTCCATTGGTTTAATTTATTTTTAGGTATGTTATTATTTGATACTATCATAAATGGGATTGCTTTACTTATTTATTTTACATACAATTTATTGTTGTGTATATAAATACTACTGATTTTTATGTGATTTTGTTTTCTGAAATGTACTTAAGTTGTTGATTATATTGAACAGATTTTTGGTAGAATTTCAGGAGTTTCTCTATATAAAATTTTGTCATCTGCAAATGAGGATAACTTCTCCTCTTCTTTTACTAGTTGGATACCTTTTATTTCTTTTTATTGCCCAGTTACTCTGGAGACTTTAAGCACTATGTTGAATAGGAATGGTGAGAGTGAGCAAACTTGACTTGTTCCTGATCTTAGAAGAAAAGCTTTCAACCTTCTACCATTGAGTATGATGTTGCCCATGAACTTGTCATATATGGCCTTTATTATGTTGAGGTACATTCCTTCTATACTCAGTTTGTTCAGAGTTTTTATCATAAATGGATTTTGAATTTTGTCAAGTGTGGTTTTTTTCTGTATCTATCAAGATGATCATACTATTTTTATCTTTAATTCAATGCATTAATATAATGAAAAATTAAAATAATACATCAAACTGAAAATCTTTTGCACAGCAAAAGAAACAACAAAATGAAAAGACCACGTATGGAATGGGAGAATATTTTACAAACTACATGTCTGATAAGTGTTTAATATTAAAAAATATAAAGAATTTATACAATAGTCAAAAAACAAATAATACAACTAAGAATAGTCAAAGGACCTGTCCAGAGATTTTCCTGAAAAAGATATTCAAATGGCTAACAAGTACATGAAAATGTGCTGAATAGTCTAATCATTAGGGAAATGCAGATCAAAACCACAGTGAGATAACCACCTCACATCTGTTAGACTGGCCTATTATCAAAAAGACAAGAGATAACAAGTGCTGGCCAGGAGATAGAGAAAAGGAAACACTGTGCACTGTTTGTGTGAATGTAAATCGGTATAGCAACTGTGGAAAAACAATGGAAATTCCTCAAAAAATTAAAAATTAAGTAATGAATATGATCAGGCAATTCCACTCCTGGGTATGTATTTGAAGGTAAAGAAATCACTATCTCAAAGAGGTATCTGCACTCCACATTCATTGAAATAATATTTACAATAGCTAAAACATGGAAACAACCTAAGACGTTATCAATATTGATGAAAAAAATGCTCAACACAATAGTAGAAAACTAAATTCAAAAACATAATAAAGGAGTATATACCATGACCAAGTGGGATGCAAGAATTATTCAACAGAAAAACCAATCAGAGATATATACCACATTAAGAGAATGGAGGGGGAAAAAATGACACATGATCATCTCAATGATTCTGAAAAAGAAGTGGACATTCCCCAAAGAAAATATACAGATATCTCATAAGAACATGAAAAGATGTTCAATATCACTCGTCATTAGGATAATGCAAGTCATTATGATAATGGAATTCTCCCATTCCATACGTGGTCTTTTCATTTTGTTGTTTCTTTTGCTATGTAAAAGATTTTCAGTTTGATGTATTATTTTAATCTTTCATTATATTAATGCATTGAATTAAAGATAAAAATAGTATGATCATCTTAATAGATGCAGAAAGTCAAAACCACAATGAGCTATTTCTTTACACTCATTAGGATGGCTATTACAAAAAACAAGACTAAACAGAAAATAACAAGTGTTGGTGAAGATGTGGAGAGACTGGAATCCTCATACATTGCTAGTGGGAATGTAAAATTGTACAATCTCTAGGGAAAACAGTATAGTGGCCCCTCAATAAATTAAAAATAAACTTACCATATGCTCCAGCAATTCTACTTCTGGGTATATATATCCAAAAGAATTGAAAGCAGAGACTCAAATGAGTATTTGCTTACTATGTTCATGTTAACATTATTCACAATAGCGAAAAGGTGGAAGCAACTCAAATGTACATTGACAGACGAATGGATAAAAAATGTGATAAAATGAAATATTTTTTGACTTTAAAAAGGAATGAAATTCTGACAGATGCTATAACGTGGATGAACCTTGAAGACATTTCACTAAGTGAAATTGGCCAGACCCAAAGGAAAAATATTGTATAATTTCACATATATGAGGTACCAAGAACGGAAAATACAATAATGGTTGTCAGGGGCTGAGGGAAAGAGGGATTGGGGAGTTACTGTTTAATTGGTCTGGACTTTCAGCTTGGGAAAATTAAAAGTTCTGGAGATGGATGGTAGTAATTGTTGCATAACGATATGAATATATTTAGTGGTGTTTACTTGTACATGTAAAAATGGCTAAAAGGTAAATTTTATATTTTGTATATTTTACCACAAAAACATTTAAACATTTTAATAGCCATTCATGAGAGGACATTTCAGCACTCTAGGAATGGAAGAGAACTTCTTCAATCGGTTAGAGGACAGCTAAAAAAAACCTACAGCTACCATCATAGCTAACAGTGAAGAACTCAACTCTTTCCCCTTAAGATAAGGAGTAGTATAAGCATATTTACTTCTACCATTTGTACTCACCATTGTGGTTATGGTTACAGTCAGTGAAATAAAAAGAAAAACAGAAAAAGAAGACAGAGAGGTTCCTGGGTGGCTCAGTTGATTAAGTGCCCGACTCTTGGTTTTGGCCCACGTCATGATCTCATGGTTCATGAATTCAAGTCCTGCATCAGGCTCTGTGCTAACAGCATGGAGCCTGCTTGGGATTCTGTCTCCCTCTCTCTCTGCCCCTCCCCTGTTTGCTTTCTTTCTCTCTCTTTCAAAAATAAATAAATAAAACATAAAAAAAGAAAAGAAAAAGAAGACAGAAAGCATACTGATTGGAATGGATGGATCATTCAGATGCACAAATTTGTATACAAAAATCTATGGATTCTATCAAAAAAAAAATCTGCTAGAACTATAAGTGAGTACAGGACGGTTGCAGGATACAAGGCTAATACACACAAAAAGTTGTATTTTTATATGCTATCAATTAACAACATAAAAATAGAATTCTCCTCAAATTGATCTACATATTCAATACAATCCCTATGAAAATTCCAGTAGGTTTATTTGTAGAAATTAACAAGCTAATCCTAAAATATATAGGAAAAGAAAAGAACCTACAAAAATCAAGCTATTTTTAAAAGAACAAGTTGGGAGAATTTAAACTTCCAGTTTTCAAAGTTTAGGTAAAGTTGCAATAATCAAGGCAATGGTATTGGCATACAGGTTGGCATATAAACAGAACAGAATAGAGAGCCCAGAAGTATGTCCACACATTTATGATCAAGTCATTTTTGACCAAGGTGCCAAGAAGATTACATAGGGAAAAGATACTAATTTAAATAAATGGTGCTATGTTAATTGAATATCCAAACAAACAAAACTTGGTCTGTCTCCTCATACTTTACGTAAAATTAACTCAAAATGGACTGTAGAAATAAATGTAAGAACTAAAACACTAAAATTTCTTTAAAAATATAGAGAAACAATTTGTGACTATACATTAATTAAGATTTCCATACTATAACACCAAAAGCATCATTCATAAATAAAAATCACCACATTTGGACTTCATCAAAATTTAACACTTGATTTTCAAAAGATACCATCTGAAAATAAAATAAATTACAAAGTGGGATAAATAGTTGCAAATCATGTATTTGATTATAGACATATCCAGAATAATTAAAGAAAACTTATCACTTAATAATAAGAGGACAAAACTCCCCCTAAGAATGCACAAAAGTTTGAATAGTCACTTCACCAGTTCAAAAATAAATGAAGACAACCCAGAAGACACCTAATAGGGAGAGTTTGCTACTGCAAAGGGTGTTAGCCACCATCATTTGACTTGGGCAGAGACTAAAGGCAGGCAAAAGAATGGGAAATTTTTATAGTGAAAAAGGGCAAAGGTTTCAGACATGTTTTGATGAGAGATTATTGGCATGGAAAAGCTGGAGGGGGGCTAACTGGAAGTCAGGCAGCCACTGTAATTGGTTTGGGAGAATATTTGGCCTTCTGTTTGGTTCTGAGTTGAAAGCGGAGGCATAAATAAGGAAAGCTGGCAATTATTGACCAATTCCTGACCTTTCTGGGCCCATTGGTGCAGTGTTGTTATTTGGCTTCTTGGACTTGTTGCAGCAGAAGTTGTCAGTCAATGCACTGTCATATGTGGTCAGGCCATTGTCCATTTTTAGTTCAGACCTTTACTGAAGAAAATACGTGACTGACCAATAAGCATATGGAAATGTGTTAAACATTATTTGTCATTAGGAAAATGCAAGTTAAAACTACGTAAGATAACACTATGTAACCATTAGAATGGCTAACGTGAAAGAGATTGACAATATCAACTTTTGGTGAGAACAGGAGCAGCTAGAACCCTCATACATTGCTGGTGGGTACAGCTAACTTTGGAAAACAGTCTGGCAGTTTTCTAAAACATTTAGCCTTCACTTAACCATCCAATCTAGCAATTTTACTCTCAGGTAGCTTTGTCTTAGGGCTGCAGAGGGTGGTGACAGCATAGATGGTCTGTAAACTTGTATGAGGTAACATTTTGAGGTCATGGGATTGTTCTACAACTGAATCATCACGATGATTACACCACTCCACAAGTTTTCTCAAAATCTTGAATTGTATGCTTAAAATAAGTGGAGATTGTCTTACATAAATTATAAATTAAAAATGACTGAATGAAATTTCTAGAAATTTATGTTTATTAATGTTTCTTTAACTTCTTTTTTTAAAATTTTTAATTATTTATTTTTTTATTTGAGAAAGAGAGAGAGAGAGAGAGAGCATGAGTGGGGGAGAGGGGCAGAGAGAGAGAGTATCTTAAGCAGGCTCCACACTGAGTGTAGAACCTGATGCAGGGCTTGATCTCATGACCCTGGGATCATGACCTGAGCGAAATCAACAGTGGATGCTTAACGGACTGATCCACCCAGGTGCCCCAGTAAAGAAAATTTCAAACTCAACAAATTGCTTAAACAATAGCAAGTGGCTTCCTTGACTTTGCAGCTCATATCCTTAACCATTATCTTATATCCTACCTATATTCAGAATGTATTTTAATTTTATGTTTCTGAATTTTTCATATTTTATGCCTGAATAAAGACTCCTTTTTGAATTTTCAATAAAAGATGCACAAATAATTATTGGTGTCTCCTTTATTATCACCGTCACAAAAAATACAACTCTCACGGGAGAGCTCTCATGTCTTTTTTAGCATGATTTTGCCTACAGTCTCCCTCTGCTCTCCCCTATCCTACAAACTACTTGGCATGTAAATGTTTGTAAGTTTCATTTACAGTCTTACTTTCTGGTCTCAGAATATACCAGGGTTTCTTGCTTCTTATCCAATGAAAATAATTCAAGTTGGTATTTTAATAATTTCTGCAGTGCTCCAGGTTCTCAAAGATTAATAATAGAATATTATGTCAAATAACATAGAAAACATTTATGAAACTCCAGCTCCCCATACCTGTAAATTCATAAATTTGAAAGGTAGACATATTCATATTCTCCTTTTCTCTTAAATGGTCACCTTTTGTAAGTTCCTTCCCATGGTTTACTATTTGGAGATGAAACCTTTTTTTTTTATTGTTTAAATCTTTAATACAACAACTGACATATTTCTTTCAAGCCCTAAGAAGCAATTATATCTTTCCTGACAGGGCAAAGAGGTGCTTCATGCTTTGATACAGACAATTATCTAAGTATTTTATTTTATTTTATTTTATTTTATTTTATTTTATTTTATTATTATTTTATTATTTTTATTTTATTATTTTTTTAAAGTTTATTTATTTTGAGAGAGAGAGAGAGACAGATAGTGCGAGCAGGGGAGGGACAAAGGGAGAGGGAGAGAGAGAATCCCAAGCAGGGTCCACACTGTCAGCGCAGAGCCAGACATGGGACTTGAACTCAAGAACCGTGAGATCATGACCTGAGCTGAAATGCTTGACCTGAGTCCAATGCTTAACTGACTCAGCCAACCAGGTGCTCTTAGGTAATTTAAAAGTATGAATATTCACAGAACACATCATGTGACAAAAGTTCACAGATGAATTCCACACTACAAAAATATTTTTTTTTTTTGAGAGAGAGAGAAGGAGAGAGAGAGAGAGGGAGCACAAGCAGGGGAAGGGCAGAGAGAGAATCTTAAGTAGTCTCCACACCCAGCACAGAGCCCAATGCTGGGCTCAAGCTCATGACCATGAGATCATGACCTGAGCTGAAATCAAGAGTCCGGACACTTAACTGACTGAGCTACCCAGGTGTCCCCCCAAAACTCTTGAACTATGGAGATCAACCCCCTTAAGCAAAATAAGAATGAATATGTTTGATACATAATTTATATTTTGATTAAAAGTCATTTGAAAAATTGAATTTTATTTTTTTATGTAAATAACATTATTCAATTGCCAAAAATATAAAGTTTGAGGCTGTGTCATAGGTAAATTACCCCAACCCTTGGATTTGTGGTCATTCCATTAGAGAGAAAACAATGCCTTGATTCCATTGCGGTAAAGGGAATTACTTTGGGGCACCTGAGTGGCTCAGTCAGTTGAGCAGCCAACTTCACCTCAGGTCATGACCTCACAGTCTGTGAGTTTGAGCCCCGTGTCAGGCTCTGTGCTGGCAGCTCAGAGTCTGGAGCCTGCTTCAGATTCTGTGTCTCCCTCTCTTTCTGCTCCTCCCCTGCTTGCTTTCTGTCTCTCTCTCAAAAATAATAAACATTAAAAAAAATTTAAGGGAATTTTTTAAGGGAAAATACTTTTTTTAAAAGTATTTTTTAATGTTTAGTCATTTTTTTGAGAGACAGAGAAAGAGAGAGACAGAGCATGAGTGGGGGAGGGGCAGAACAAGAGGGAGACACAGAATCTGAACAGGCTTCAGGCTCTGAGCTGTCAGCTCAATAGAGCCCAACCCAGGATGCAAACTCAGGAACTACGAGATCATGACTTAAGCCAAAGTCTGACGCTCAACCAACTGAGCCATCCAGGTGCCTCAAAGGGAGTTACTTCTTTGCAAGTGTGTTTTCTCTTTGCCTATGGAATCATGAGATGGCTCTACTGTCTATACAAATGTGATGATGATAATTTTGATATCATAAAGAAATATAGGGTATTAGAGAAATTCTGAATATTGATGCTTAAATTTAGAATAAATGAATTAAGGATATAGAAACTAAATTCTTAGCTTTGTAAAAACAACATTATTTATAAGTATTTCCCTTAACTGCTTATTAACTAGGATGTGACTAAAAAAATTGGCTACATTGATGGAAAGAATGTTCCATCATTCATGCATTCAGTTTAAAGCATGGTTGTAAGGATCATCTGCACTTTATTTCTGCCAATGCAAATCAAAGTCTTGTCTCACCTTGGTGGGTTCAAGAACTTATTCTTGGTGGTTTGACCTGAAATGATTTGGCTGCTTTGTAATTTCAAGTCTATATTAAACCAATAGATGAGAATGCTTGTTTATTAAAAGGAATACTGGGAATTTCTAAATAAATAATGCTACCTGTTGCTGTGAGATTGCAGTGTTCCATGTGTACGTTGGAGTTCTGATTAGTGAACTCCATTCTGTAGACAGGCATAGTACTGAAGTGAGGGAGGACCCTGAGAGGTACTTCTAATACATTAGCATAACATCATAAATTACCATTCTTCATTCTAGGGTCTTTCAGCTACATAAGGAAGTCTTGTCAATAGAATCCTCCTCCACAATGGCTATGTTAGAAAATACAAAAAAACCTCATTGGCAAATCCTGTAATTCACAGGCTTCTTTTGTTTTTCTGTTGTTTGAGTCAAGAAAATATTCTGGTATAGGGTGCTGGGGTGGCTCAGTTGGTTGAGCGTCCAACTCTTGTTTTTGGCTCAGGTCACAATCTCATGGTTTGTGGGTTTAAGCCCTGAGTCTGGCTCTGTGCTGTCAGTGTGAAGCTTGCTAGCTTGTGATTCTCACTCTCTCTCTCTCTCTCCCCCTCCCCCAGCATGTTCTCTCTCTCTCTCTCTCTCTCTCTCTCTCAAAATAAAGAAGAAAAACTTTAAAAAATATATTAAAAATATTCTGGTATTATGACACTATGAAATAATGTACATACAAAATGATTTCATTATTTTTCTTTTATTTTTAGAGACAAAAAGAGAGAGCACAAGCAGGGGAGAGGCAGAGGGAGAGAGAGAGAGAGAAAATCGTAATCGGTCTCCACACTCAGCACGGAGCCAAATGCAAGGCTTGATCCCAAGACCCTGGATCATGACCTTAGCTGAAATCGAGAGTCAGATACTCAAACAACTGAGCCTCCTAGGAGTCCCCATACAAAATGATTTGGGGAAATAACCCAAATGTCATCACCCACAGTTAGACTACTTTCTTTTGGAAGGTTCTTTGAATGGCTAACCTAAAATATATATATAACCTAAAATATATATTTTGTAAAAAAATGTTAGAGTAGAACCTTTTCCAGCTTTATAACTGAATTCCTGAGTGGGGATGGGGAGTCCTTTTATACAGTCTTAAGGGCACTTTTCACTCTCTATAAAAATATACCTACAGCAATTAATTCCAGTAAAACAAAATACAGTTAGCTTTGTACCAAAGCAGTATCTAGTACCATTACATTACGCTCAATGTCATTTCAGAAACAAACACTTGTGTGTTCTTGTTGTTTGTGTCAGGTCAACATGCTTATTACCTTATAACTTAAAGCAGTTGTATTGTATATTGCTCAAGTATTCTGTCAAAGAATGAACACATTGTGCATCACAACATTAACTTGGCCACAGTCAAGGCTGCTATTGCTGCATTCCAGGAAAGCAAGCTTGACAATTTAACCAATTGGTTTTTATTTTTCTTTAACACAAGGCAGGCAATGTCCTTATCGTCTAGGGGTTCTTATGATAACCATGACACAAACAAAATGTACCAGAAAGATAAATATAAACAAGGCAGCATTTCAAGCACTGAGAAACAAGTAGGAGCAAAGCCACCTGGTAAAAATAAATTAAATGAATCGTATGATGCATAAGTATTTGTGTAAGAGGATTCTGTTTCTCAAGAAGTATGAACTGCAAATCACAGAACAAGAAACGGAAGAATGGTCTGTGTTGGTTGTGAAAATGACCTGCTCATTCAGATCTTTGCTTATCATGCCACAGACAAGGGAAAACGGATGATTCTTTACTGACACCTTGGAAGAGGCTTTTAGGATTGAAATAGAAAAATACTCCCAGCATAGAGTACATATAGTTGGAGAAAAAGCACAAACACAGCATGGGAAAGACCACACTAAACATCTATCTACTTTGAATTAATACAGTCATTTTTATCTGTAGAGCAACTATGACATTCCTTGAGTATACGACATCTGCCTGGTGGTGTTTTTTTTCTCCCGGAATGTAGTTATTTAATTACCAGCATGTAATTAAATGATGCAAAGTATTCCAAGGTGCTCAGTTACAGAATCGAGCAATCCAATAAAAATGCAAGTCTACTGATTGGCTATCAGAAAGCCATAATATATATATGTTAGATAAACGCACATATGAGCATATATGTACAATAAATATATAGGTACATATGTATATACGTATACATAATGAATGTATATATGTATATGAGATACAAAAATCATATAGATTCATCTATTCATATATATATATATATATGTATATTCTTATGTATACAAGAGAGAGAAAATTATATCTAGACTCTTTCTTCTCCCCTCACAGTTTAGATGCAGAGGAAGGGACGAGCTTTGCCTTATTGGAGTTAGGACCCAGAGTAATAAGAGGTATAAAAATGTCCACACTGAACCAACCCATCACTTAGCAATATCTTTCTGCCTTGGTACCAACTGATATCTTGGGTGTATTTCCCCTCACAGTACTATTGTCACGATCCAGATAAGACCGGAGAACAAAGCTCTGCCCAAAGAATTCATGAGTGTGCATGACTCTCTAGTGAATAGTCACAATTGCTGGTGTAAAACTTGTCAAAATGATAAATTAATCCATTGCACAATGGAGAGTGAACCGAGTTGAATGGTAGGTAGTATAGTTACTAAAAGATCTGCCTTTGGTTTTGTGGGGGGTTTCTCCAGCTTGTGCTTTAGTGATGTGGGAGTGACTGGGCCTTGTTTGAATTCAGTTCATCTTCTCGTTAAGACTTGGGGCGTGGGTTATTCCACAGAAAAATCTCTCTCATATGTCTGGATCGTGTCATCCTGCAAAACCACAGATACAATAGCAGTCACCATGCTTATCTGACTGTGTAATGGAAGTAGATGGAGTTCAATGACAACGGACACTGCACAACACTTAATCTGTATTTTTAAAAATTTATGTACCTACTATTTATTTAAAGTTTTAGTTTTTTTTTAGTTCATTTATTTTTGAGAGAGAGAGAGAAAGAGTGCAAGTGAGGGAGGAGCAGAGAGAGGGAGACTGAGGATCCAAAGCAGACTCTGTGCTGCCAACATAGAGCCTGACACAGGGCTTGAACTCACAAACCATGAGACCATGACCTGAGCTGAAGTCAGACGCTTGACTGACTAAGCCACCCAGGTGCCCCAACACTTAATTTTTAAACACCAATTTCACACTATTTGTGCTTCCTGAACCATCAAGTAAAAGGGAAGGAGTCAAGTCACACATAATTGGATATCCTAACAGTCAAGAATCTTAGCAGACTCTCAAGGAATTGAGGATTTGGTCATTTGAAGCTTATTTAATTTTCAGAAGCTGTTTGAGGTGTAAGGTCAAGATCCTCATTTGAATAAATAAGTAAAAATAGATGAAGGAGGGACAAAACATTAGTGACACCATAAGCACAGAGTCTGGCATCAGGTACTCCAAAGAAACATCATAAGATGAATGAGAACCAGCAGCCATTATAGATCAGCTTGATTACTCAACCGATTTTGTAGCTGAGTCAGGTGTATGGGTTAGTGCCACAGGAAAGGAGAAAGAATGATTCTGTGAGTCATGACATCTAGCTGAAAGGGGAATCAACATATTCAATCTCTTCAGAAAGTTTTTTTTAAATTAACTTAAAATATAGTTTAGTATGTGAGGATAAATTTGCACTTGCTATGTTCGTTAAAAAAATAAAATTAAGGGTCTATTAAAAGAAAATACTTTCCATGAGCATATATTATATCTTATGCCATCCAAAGCTAGCCACATGGAGTGCCTGGGTGGCTCAGTCAGTTAAGCAGGCTGACTGCAGCTCAGGTCATGATCTCATGGTTCGTGAGTTTGAGCCCCACGTCAGGCTCCAGGCTGTGGAGCCTGCTTCGGATTCTGTGTCTCCCTCTGTCTCTCTGGCCCTCCCCTGACCCTCTCTCTCTCAGAAAATGAATAAAACATTAAAAAAATTAAAAAAAAAAAAAAAAAGAAAAAAGAACTTGCCAGAAAGAGGTACCTGGGTGGCTCAGTCAGTTAAGTGTCTGATTCTTGGTTTCAGCCCAGGTCATGATCTCACAGTTCATGAGACTGAGCCCTGCTTTGGGCTCCACGCTGACAGCATGGAGCCTGCTTGGGATTTTCTCTCTCTCCCTCTCCCTCTGCCCCTCCCCTGCTCATGCATGCGAACTCTCTCTCTCTCTCTCTCTCTCTCTCAAAATAAATGAAGAAACATTTTTTTCAAAGAAATTGCCACAAAGATTTTGCCTAGAAATTAAGTCTTTTTTCAGTTGGTTTTGACAGTATACACAGTACCAGAGGCCATGTTCAAAACGGTCATGCTGTTTCTGTGATTTTTGTGATAATTTTGTTTCCGTAAAGGGTTTACATTTTTGCCTGAAACTCCTACCTGGCCAACAGCTGTTCCTTTCGCAACCCCAGCAGAACAAAGAGTGGCCACCTCCTAGTGCACAGCGCCCCCTTACCTTGCTGGGGGCACACTGCAATTCACCGTGGGCATGAAATTGGTAATGAAACATTTACCTCTGTTCACACGTTGCAGGCTCCTTTCCTGGTTCTCCCTTTCATCTGACGGGTCTGGAACATAGAAAACTTCTGCTAACCATCTGAAGACAGGGCATACCTTCTGTTGGCAGCGAATATATGCTTGCTCTTTATTGCTCCGATTTGTGGAGCAAATTGGATCTTTAGTTCAAGATCTTTCATCATTTCTGAGCACACTGTTCCTCTTTTCGATATGGGAGAAATGAGAGAACATTTCATGGCCATATGAATACACACATTTTTTAATTGAGAAGAGATGGCCTTGGGTTATATAAGCATGAGAAAAACTAGGGAATTTTTATGTGAGCCCTTTAACTGAATCCATAGGTAGGAAAGCCTGGAAAATGTCTGCTTATTTAAATATATTTTTCAGTCAGTTTATATTTTTTGGTTGATTGCCAGTACAGGTAGCCCCACTTTTGGCTTCATGTGCTTGATGACCCTGCTAACTCACAGCGAATGTGAATAGATGTTAGTGTGGCTTTGGGTGAACGCAAGAAGCAAGAGCATTTAAAAATGAAACTGGGGAGGGGGCGGGGCACCTGGGTGACTCAGTCGGTTAAGTGTCTGACGTCTGCTGAGGTCATGATCTCACAGTTTGCGGGTTCGAGGCCCACGTAGGGCTCTGTGCTGACAGCTAGGAGCCTGGAGCCTGTTTCAGATTCTGTGTCTCCTTCTCCCTGTCCCTCTTCCACTCACGCTCTGTCTCTTTCTCAAAAATAAATAAACATATTAAAAAATAAATAAAAATGAAACTGGGCTTCCTCCAGGTGGTGTGGACAAGGAGCTAGCGGGACAGGTTGGGGTGGGGAGTTGTTCCCCAAGCTAGAGTGGCTGCATCCCAGGTCAGCTTCCCTTGGGATTCATGGAATCTTTCCTACAGCAAAGATGGCACAACAAAGAGTCCCAGGTTCTGGGCAGTGAGCATTTCCAGGCAATCCCTGTAAACTGCCGGCAATCATATCTGTGCTGTCTGGAGTCTAGGCTGTGTAGGTACCCCTCACTATGTTGCTTGCTTGCAAGCTTGCCCTGTAAAGACGGAGGCAATCGACCAGGGAGACTGTCCTCAGGAATGCCAACCCACGTAGTGTCTATATGCCCTGAATGCTTTATTGTGGAATAGTGTGGGTGAGGGCCTGTGACTTCTCTTCCCTTAAATACCCCTGCCTGGTGACAGGGGCCCGATCTTGCATGACAATTTGAAAAAGAAGTGATGCAAATCAGCAATGTGGATGTGTATGAACACAAAATACTCAGGTCTGAAGTCTGTAGGTGCCTACTTTTTGTTCCTAAATTGCCTCCCTCCAGGTTACAAACACAGTCCCTCCCTTGTAGGCACGTCAATTCCTTCTGAAAGCTGGAGTAATGAAAACAAGCTGTCAGGGTGGTCCAAATTCCCAACAATATGAAATGATGTTGGCTGGGTTACAGAATAAATGCATTACAAACACGAAGCAGAAGGGTGCTTCAGTGAGGATCTCATCTTGAATTCAGAGAAGGCTACATTTTCAATGGACAGGCTGATCTGAAGAGATGAGATGTAACGAACAAGAAGAACTAATTTGCCAACTGAAGTCCCTTGGAAAAACCATAGTCAACATGGTCTCCTTCCCTTCCAGATATGTTTTGTGGCTGCATTTTTGCCTCTTGTAAAAATTGTCCTGCCCAAGAATGGCTTTCATGTTTTTTTTTAAACTTTAACATCATTTAAAGTACAGACGAACTTAGGTTTTCAAATCCTTGATATTTACAAAACTCTTTGACATATGTTATTACACACTGGCACTCATAATAATGTTGCAAAGAGGTTTTCGCATTCCGATGTTGTAGTGGAGGAGACAGAGTCCCCTTTGCACTGCCTGTAGTATTAAAATCTTGAAAGAGAGTGATACTTACTCTGACCCGTGGGGGTGGGGTGGCCTCAACTTAGAGGTACCCTTTTCAACCAAGAATCTTCCCTTGCCCCTTATTCACAGTGTACCACCAAGGCTTTCATTTGGTTTTATAAACTCTGAAATACAAAGATCAGTCACATGTTATTTCAAATCTTTGGGCAACAATGAGGATGGTCAAAATTCAAAAGATTCTGCTCATGGATGCATCCATTCATTTACTAATTTGTTCTTCAATTCATCCATGCATCCATGCATCCATCCATCATACTCCATACAATAAATATTGAGCAAGTGTCTACCACATGCTGGAGTTTTCAAAGGGACCATGGTAATGTACCTGTTCTCATCAAGATGAAGTCCTAACAGGGGAGAAAGAGGTCCTAAATAAAGATATGTCTCTTCTTACCGAGCTGGGTTCTATATATAATATAAAAATAATGAAATTACAATTATGATTATCAGGGGCCTAGGATACTGTGAATATGTATGAAAGGAGGATGTAGTCTGGGATTAGAAAATGCCCAGGAAGAGAAAGAGGCAATTACAAGAGGGAATTGTTCGGGCAAAGTGTTTGAGGAAGGAAGAGGATTGACCAAAACAAACAACAGCAAACCATGTTCATGTATGTGTGTTTGTGTATGTATGTATACACACACACACACACACACACACACACACATATATATACACACATACATTTTTTAAAAGGTCTTATTTTTAAGTAATATCCACACCCAACAATGGGGCTCAAACTCACAACCCTGAGATCAAGAGTTGTATGCTGCACTGACTGAGCCAGCCAGGCACCCCCTGTTTGAAGCATACTGAGCCAAGTTATAAGGAGCTAAAACTTGAGAGGTGTACATCCTGCAGGGACTTTTAGGACATGTTAAAGATTTTAGTCTTTACACTTATACCAATGGGCTACATATGAAGTGTTTTAAGCAGGAACTGATGTGTTCATCTCACTGCTTTTCATGTTCTCTTCTCAACTCTGTAGTTTTAATATTATAGAACTTTTTTTTGAAAATGTAATACTGTCTCATAGTCAAATTTTAAAAGATTAAAAAAAATTATACAGTGAAAAAATCTCCCTTCCACTGTATTTTCCCACCTCCTGGTGACCTGTACTAGAAGGCAACTGATTTTCCTATTTTCTTTGAATCCTTCCAGGGATGCCATTAGCGTGGACTGAATCTGATAATACTTTTTATTACAGAAAATATTAAACATCTTTAAAAGTAGTTATAACAGTATAATAAACCTCCATACACCCACCGTATAACTTTATCATAAAGTAACAAATCACAGGGAATCTTGTATGTCTAAAACTCCACCTACTTTGCCAGCAACATATAAATTAATTTGAAACAAATCCAGACATCATATAATTTTATCTATAAATGTTTTAGAAAGCATCTCTGGAAGGACCTCTTTAAAATTTTTTTTTAATGTTTATTTTATTTTTGAGACAGAGAGAGACAGAGTGCAAGTGGGGAGGGGCAGAGAGAGAAGGAGACACAGAATCTGAAGCAGGCTCCCGGCTCCAAGCCATCAGCACAGAGCCCAACGTGGGGCTTGAACTGATGAACTGTGAGCTCATGACCTGAGCTGGAGTCGGACGCTCAACCGACTGAGCCACCCAGGCGCCCCTGAAAGGACCTCTTTTTAAAATGTGTCAACCCTATAATCACACTACTGAAAAATAACAAATTCTTTCTATAAAATTCACAGCACCTTAGCCTAAGTTTCCCCAAATCAGCAAACACCAAGAGAAACATTTGGATGTCACTATGAATTACTTTGGGAGGTGATACCAGGAAGCACCTTCCAAGTGGGAGGAAGTGGCCAAGTCGAGGGAATGAAAGTGAATAAAGAGTGTGCTATTGGAGAGGTGCTATTGGGTGTAAGTGGGATCCAATCCTGTTGGAGATCCTTGAGACATTGTGTGGAGTGCCTGTCAGAATTGTCCCACAGAAGGTCAAGAAGACTGGGCATTTATCCTCTGTCTCATATCACTGGTTGAGAGTTATGTCCTGGGACTGAAAATGTTTCCAGGGCCAGAAAAATGTCCTCAGAGATGCAGCTAGAGTCTGGCAGGCCTGAGAACTATTGCTTCTGGAATAGTCCAGAATGCTATTGGGACATGCTTCTGAAGTGCAGTCAGCATCAGATACATCACTCACTTGTCACAAATTCCACTCTTTGTTTATGAACTGGGATCCAGACAAGGTCCATGCATTGTGATTAACATGTTCCTTAAGTGTCTTCTCAATCTCGCTTTTTTTTTACATTTTTTTTTTGTTCTTGTTAAACCAGAATCCAGTCCTTTTTCCTGTAGAATCTGTTACAGATTGTGTTGCGGAGTTTATATTCATAACGCTAACATGCTCTGTTTTCTGTATTTCATTTACATTGGTAATCATCATACTCAAGTTATATATTTTTTTTCCAGAGTGCTTCCCAGGTGGTGGTGTGTTCTTTCCATAGGAGGTACCTAATTTCTAGTTTTCTCTGTTGTTATGATAGTAGTAGCAATTGAAAATCACTAATTAGTTGAATTAATTCATTTGAGGTTATGGAAGGGTAATATTCCATCGTTCCTTCTTCAATCATTACTGTGAATACTTCTATATACAGAAATCTAACTTCATCAACTCTTTGGTTGCCCTAAGGTATAGTTCTTAAAGGTTAAATGCTTGGTTATTTTCTTCCATTTATGAGTTTTCAAAATAGTGAGTCTTAATATTTTCCAAAGGTGATGACTGACTTTTTACGTATCGTTATGAACTCATAGATTTAAACAGTTTAGTATTTTTCAAGCTACTATGGTCATTACCTTTATTAATGTTCAGATTGTCTCATCTCTGACCAGCAAGAGACTCTGACCAGCAAGAGAACCAGCAAGTTCTTTTAACACAGTTTAGTTGTGTCAGATCCCTTGCTTTCTGGTGTAGAATGCTCCCCTTGTTTCTTCCATACTCCTACCACTTTCCCAGGTACCCTCTCCTTGATTATTTTTTTCTTTCCTAGAGGAGAGAGAGCTCAGTGCAAGTTGGGGAGGGGCAGAGAAAGAGGAAAAGAGAGAATCTCAAGCAGGCTTCACACTCAGTGCAGAGCCCAATGCGGAGCTTGATTTCACGACTACGAGATCATAACTTGAGCTGAAATTAAGAGTAGGACGCTTAACCAACTGAGTCACCCAGGCTCCCTTCCTTGATTATTCTGAAAAGTATCCAAGACATATTTTTCTTCCTGGTAACAGCTATGTCTTCAAAGACTCCTGGTTCTTTTCAGTTGGTGATGGCATGTCAAGACCACAACTGGGCACTAGGGGTATTATTCATTGTTTTTAGGCTTTTCTAAGGACAGAATTGGAAAATATACCTTTAAAAGAACCAAAATGCATTGTGAATTTATACTGACATTTCCAACTAAAAATCAAGACTATAGGTGGGCACCTGGGTGGCTCAGTCAGTTAATTGCACAACTTCGGTTCAGATCATGATCTCATCGTTCATGGGTTCAAGCCCCACATATGCTCCCTGCTGTTAGCTCAGAGCCTGCTTCAGATCCTCTGTCCTCTCTCTCTGCCCCTCCCACTCTCATGCTCTCTCTCCTTCTCTCTCTCTCTCAAAAATAAACATTAAAAATGTTTTAAAAAATCAAGACTAGAGATTTTACTTATTATCAATGATCTCATATCAGTATTTCACTTTCCCATGCTCCAAATCTCAGTTTTCAATAACACCAATGTAATTACTCATTTGCTTTATCTCACATTATACATACAGTGGTCTCATAACAATAATCCAACATTACCACCAACAATATGATTACTGAAAGCAGCTACATGTTTCATTTTACAATGTTTCGCCCCTTGGGATTGATCCCACTATGGACATGCAGCCAAATTACGGTGTTTTAGAGTCCTTTGAAATATTTCCTGTCTGACTGCCTATGCCAAAAATTGAATTACACAGCTATTATTTATTTCATTTTATTTTTTGTTTCTTGGAAAATTTTTAAAATTTAATTTTGTTTTATAATTATATAGTGCATATACATGACTTCAAATTCTAACTTATAAAACAAGGTGCATTCAAAGAAGTTCAGCTTGAATCATTGTTCCCTTTACCTTATTCTCACCCACGCACTATAGGTGCCCTTAACAATATAAGCAAACATACAAATTATGTGTGTATGTACACACACACATATATATGTATACGCACACATTTGCATTCTCTTCCCCCCTTAGATGAATGATGGCAAGCTGTACACACTTTCCTATGTTTCTGAGAATGCTGTTTTAATTGGAATTGAGATAGGACTTAAGAAGACAGCCTGTCATGCCAGAAGCTGCTGTGTGATGAGAGCAGGGAATGTGTGGATGTGGGTATTTGTTAAAGCTGAAGTTCTTTACACAGTATAGTGAATATTTCTATTGTTTTATAGCTTTTCCTAATGAAATTCTTAATTGCCATTTACGTGATCTTCTTTATTTGTGCCTGGTTTTGCCAGATAAAAAATGCTCCGACTTGTCTGAGTCGAAGATTACTCTTTTGAATTCTGATAGAATTTCATGCAGGTTTTTATAAAAACAGGTCACAAAATTCCCGTTTGTACACATGTCCCTTAGGCCGCATGCATCCGTGGTTCAGGAAGATCTTGGCTTTCCAATGTATTAGCAATTTAGAAACACTGTTTGCTCTTTTGTGATTTTCAATTTAATGTACTACTTTTGCATTTAACAGAGCCAGTAATAAGTGAAACTGGACTAGTCAATTTCGCTATGGATTACTCTTCAATTGAAGTCTGTTTTCCTTTGCTGGCCCTCTGGAATTAGCATAATGAAGTAAACTCTGGCACCGAGAGGAAAATAAAGGCCATTTTCCAGGTTATAAGTTCTTTTTCTTTGTTTTTAAAATGCATTTTCTTTCAATTGTGTCAGGAACATTAGTCATCCCTTATTACTTCAGACAAAATAAATTTCAGATTCTTTTTCTTCACACCAAGTCTGGAAGATGGTGCTGGCATTAACCAGAGGGGAAGCGAGTCCCTATCAATGAACTTGTTGCTTCGATAACAAACATTTTCAGAACTGGTGGGCATGTGGGTGGGGAAGATCTAAGAAGAGGCCTGGGGGTGGGTGTTTAAGGAGCTTCTGTGAGTGGACACTCTGTGGTGTGGAACTGGATGGCTGGATTGCAGTGCATGACTCGGTGCCCTCGAATGGGAGTGTGGACATTTTGTGAAGCCTTGTGTAAATGCACACCTAATCACACACATGAACCTTTTGTAAATAACAGAGTCAAAAAGTAATATTCTTAGTAAAATCTCATTTCAAAACTCAAAATCATCCCACCTAATATTTGAATAAAATTGAAACTATCAAAAATTGCAATGTAAGAAACAAATACATTAGGAGATTAAAACCAGTTACCAAGGGGCACCTATGTGGCTCAGTCCGTGAGGTCCTGACTCTTGATTTCAGCTCAGGTCACGATCTCACGGTTATGGGATCAATCCCCACATTGGGCTCTGCACTGAGCATGGAGCCTGCTTGGGATTCTCTCTCCTCCTGCCCCTCCCTGCCAGCTCATGCTCTCTCTCTCTCTCTCAAATAAAATTAAAAAAAAATTATTTACTAAAAAAAGAGTCATTTCTCTTTAAATAGCAAGCTTCCCTAATATTCTGACTTCACCAACATTTGACTTCGTGACAGCATTGTACGAAACTGTTAAGTAAAAGTAGGTATATCAATGATGATAATTTTTATAGCTTTGTCCACGTGAGATCATTGGTGACCTTGGGAAGTCAACTGCAAATGTTTATGCAGTAAGTAGAAGATGGTGAGGAAGTGGAGAAAGCTGATATAATTTACTTATGCTTTTATTACAATAATATTTATTATTACTTCTAAGAAGTTGGAGTGTACATGAAAAGGAAGTAGGATGATAGTGTGAAGGTACAACAGAAGCAAAGGACAGTTTTTTGATGAAATGTTTGCCTTTGGAAGGTAATTTATCTTATTTTGAAATATTCAATTTTTAAGTTTTACATTTTTATTTTGAATAATAAATATATATTTTTACAGGTAATATATTCATTCTGGTAAAAGGAAAAACCAAACCAAGAGAAGAGTGTAATGTTAAGATGATTCCCCATTTACTCTGGTTTTTGCCTGTTGGCCTCTAACAGGCAACAGTGTGTATCATTTTCTTGAATCTCTGTCCTGATTTGTCTTCATGCAAATATAAGGAAATATGAATATCTGTCATCCATTGTGTTTACTGCTGTCAGTGGGCTTTTAGTGACCTAGTAGTGAGGTGTGGGAGAAGGGGGAACGTTCAATAATGCTGTGGTCAAAGCTCAGTCTTTCAGGGAGTCCTGTGCCTTGGACTGTGGCCCTCAGAAGTGTTTCTCAGCTTTTTTTCTCTCCCCTGGAGTAGTGGAGGGTGGCTGGAGTTGCTCAAGTTGGGTATTTCTTTCCCTCAGTTTGGTTAGTCTTTGGTTAACTCTTTTTCCTGAGGGTATGCTCTACTATGTTTAATATTTACTTTTAAAAAATTGTATACCTTCTGATATTTAAAAAGTTTGCATTTTTCAGGAGATTATCACTATCATCATACCTACTATTTATTATTTTCCTTTTTATGAGCATTGGAAAATCAACTGATATTTTCATGCATTCTTCATCCACCTTCCTCTCCCTTTTTTACCTTCTCCTCCCTCAAAGTTACCTAATAGTGCTTTCCCTTCATGTTTATCATTGTATTTGTAATTTTCCTTACATTTCTTTTTTTAAAAAATTATTTAATTACTTATTATATATATATACACATATATATGTATATATATATATATATATATATATTTAATGTTTATTTTTAAGAGAGAGAGAGAGAGTGTGTGAGCATGCACAAGCAGTAGAGGCGCAAAGAAAGAGAGAGGGAGACAGAGAATCCCAAGCAGGCTCTACGCTGACAGCAGAGAGCTCCATGGCAGGGCTTGAACCCATGAACCACAAGATCATGACCTGAGCTGAAGTTGGATGTTTAACAGACTGAGCCACCCAGGCACTTCCAAAGTTTATTTATTTACTTTGAGAGAGCTGGGGTAGAGGGCGGGGGGACAGAGGAGCAGACACAGAGAGGGAGAGAGAGAGAATCCTAAGCAGGCTCTGCCCTGTCAGCATGGAAACTGATGTGAGTTGTACCCACAAACTGCGAGATCATGACTAAAATGATTTTGAGCCAAAACCAAGAGTGGGACACTTAACTGACTGAGCCCCCCTGGGAACCCCTGTGCTTATATTTCTGTTATTTGATTTGCCAGCTTTCAATGCTACCTCTTGCCCAACTACTCACAAGGAGGCATCAGCAAGTTTATTTCACCTGTACCCTCTGATTTGTGAGCCTCTGAAGCTCTATGATCATTGGAGACTCTATTTTGAGGGACTAAAACTTTATTCTGCCATCTGAAACAGATACTACACTGAACTACTGAGCTGGGTAAAGGCATAGACTGAACACAGACTATTAACACCTGCATTCTTGATAAAAATTGGATTCTCCAAAGCATATTTTCCTAGTGACTGTCATAACGTACTCAGAAAACCAATAAATTATAAAATGTAATTTTATCTTCCAATCATAAATTTTGGGGAAAAAACTTGTGTACATTTCCTGATACTTCTACCATTTGCTAATAAAGGCTTTTATGTCAAGGGAACATACTTTGGGATTCTACTTGACTCTGTGCTCTAAAACCCCATATACATGCCTCTCTTCTGTTTCAGTGCTTCCTCTTTCCTAGGTCTGTACTCTTCTATTCTTCTTTTCGCAAGCTGTTTCCTCTCTATGTTACCAAGCCATCTTGTATTTCCATATGATGCTGTTACCCTTATCCCCACACTTGTTTCAATTGCAGTTGTAGCAAAACATTCATAGTGCACTACCAGTCTGTTGCTAAACTTTCCGCAGCCATTTCTTTGCTGAGTTAAAGTCCTAAACTGTTTCTTCAAGTAGAGCTTATGGAAAAAATATTCTCGGAATTCTTCCATTTTAAACTGTCTGTAGTTATTATATACAGCTCTTTATATCTTATATCCTTAAAAGATAGCTTGGCTAGATATAAAATTGACTCATAATCTATCTGCCTTTAGTATTTTTTTAGGTGTGACTTCACCACCTTCTGTCTTCTGGAGTTGGATATTTCGGCAGAGAGAGAAGTCTGATGTTAGCTTGAGTCTACAGAGGTTTTTATTCTTAGGACTTTTGGGGGGGGGATCTCCTCTCTGGAGGATTCTTTCATTGTTTTGGCATTCAGTAACTTTACTAGTAGTCATCATAGAGTTGACTATTCTCGTCCGTTTTTTTTCTGGAACAAAATGTAGGCTGTGTTTCTCTATTTTCAGAAAAGTTTATTGGGCTACATTTTAAAACATTTGTTTTGTTCCATTGTTTCTGTTGTTGGATGTTAAGGATTCCAAATATGAATATGTTGCCTGCCCTTTGCCTTTCTCCTCCACACTCCTTAGAGTTAAAAGAGTGCATCCATTTTATTTCTTTTCTTTTATCATTTCTACTGTCCCCTCGGGGCTGCTGACGGCCACAGTAACTGTTCTTCTTGTGCTCTTTCCAATAATCCTCATTTGTGTAATCCTTTTGTCTTCCTTCTCTTCTTTCCCTGAGTGTCATAGGCTCTTGTTTCACTGGTCTCTATCGTGTGGCCATTGCCCGCATGCTCTCATTTTCCTGCTTTGTGGTCTTCCTTCTTGCTGTGATTGCTTCATAACTCATTTTAATGATGGGATCTTTGGCTAAATCTTCAGCTACAACTTGATAATATTTTTCTTGTGACCATTCTCCTGTTCGAAAGTTTTACTGCTCCTTTACACATTTTTAATGGTATTTTTGAATGGATTCTGTGCCACTGTTCTTTTATGATTCAAGGTGAACTGGGTTAGAGTTTTCCAGAGCAGCCATTTGTAGGAAGTTTCCATGGTAGGTGGGGCTAGGGGAGCGCGGGGCAAGTAAAAGGCCTTACAAATCAAGGGGCTGTCTTTTACTCCAATATGACACTTCTGTGTGCTTCTCTATATGACTTCTGAAGAGACATCCACCCTTTTCTGAAATTAATTTCATACAGATAGTGTCTTCTGTCTGCTCTGGGTTCCCAAGTGGCTGTGTTCATGGGATCTATTACAAAGGTATTTCACTAAACGCTTTCTCACATCAGCACCTGCTTGTTCCAGCCTCTGTTGTCAGTTTTGTTTCCATCTCTGTTCACTGAGGCTTCTGGATAACCCCGGCTCTGTTCTCAGCATTCCTATGCAGCGTTTGGACCTTCAGATATGACCTTTATCTTTGGAACTTATTTTTGCCAGTGCTTTCTGGGGACTCCTGCATTGAGATCCTTTTCTTTTGTTGATGGTATACCGCTGCCCTTGACTCCAAGTACTTTGCCAGCTCCCTGACAACTCTACCCTTGCCTCAGCAGCCTTCTGTCTTCTTATTGCCCTGTAAGTGGAGTGTGCATATCTTTTTGTGTGCACTTATTTTTTCCATTATTTCTTTCTATGACTTCCTAGAGGAAAAAGGTTGGGGGGGGTGGATTCTGATTTAAATTCTTGCCATTACATGCCAGGGCACTTTTTATTTGTTAGCTTCTAGTTATTTTTATACATGAGGAGACTTGAGCACAGTGGAGGAAAAAAAAAAGGAAAAAATCCAACAGAAAGCCAGAAAGTAAAATTGTTACGAAAAAGAAAGAAATTCTCAAGAGGCGCAAATGACTATAGTGTCGGTAACACACACAGAGATGTTCTGCTCTCCATGACAGGAGGGAAGACAGTGTAGGGCAACATTCAGGGGAACCTTGAAGTGATGGGAAGCAATGGTCAGGTGAAGCAGAAATGTGATTAGGAATTAAAGCTGGATGAGCTAGAATTTCTCAACGAGGTAAAGAGGAAAAAAGGTCAGCTCTTGAGAGTTGGGGATATGGAGATGATCCTGGGTATCCAAAGGCTATGAAAAGGATGTAGAGTCATCTGCTGTGGGCTATTAAAGGAGTTAAGAAATGATAAATAAAAGTTTCTTCTGGGTGGTCCAGGCTGTCTAATTGTGCTGGGACAAGGAATTAGGAGATGACAGAGAATACGTTTCCATGACTTTTCTCCTCACGTTCAGCAGCTGAGACTTAAAAGATCAGGAGAACACAGGATGAAAGGCTCAGAGTTGGGAATTGGTACAGGAATGGCAGACCGTCGTGGGGCGATGGGAGATTCTACAATGCTCCAGAAGGCTGTGCTGATGCGGTAACCACAAGGTCTGTGCTTGGTAAGTACCCCAGCTTCTACCAGAGGCTCTCTCCTTCATACAACAGGTCACCACAGCTCTGTTCAGCCAGACTTGCACCATGATATGCAAGAAGGTTTGGTAGCAGATAAAGGCAAATTAACTTCTCTGCCTATTTTTCATACTTATGAGCATCCACATAAATATTATCTAAAGTCTAAAATTCTGCATGACCAATAGCATTCATTCTATTACTTAGTTAAGTGCTCTGATTTATCTCAATATGAAAATCATTTCAGGTATATAAAAACCAGTTAAAACATGCTGCATCAAAATAATCACGTTATTGCAACAGCATATTATAGCCCTTTCTATTTTACCTTGAATAAAGCCAAAATTTTCTTGGGAGAGTGAATTTTTGGTATGCATCGAATTTAGGTTGTGTTGTGTGTATGTACATTCATGTGTGTTTAAATCAGAAAATTCTAAGCAGTCTGTGTTTATTCACGGAAGCACACAAGCTTTCATTCCTGGTATGTATCTCATGTAAACTGTGATGAAATCCTTACCTTTGAAGTCCTGAAATATCCCAAATCAGACAGCACAGAATAAAGCCGATTTACGCATCACTCATAAACCAACTCTGAGAGTGAATAAGCAAAATATTCTAAAATGAAAGGGAACAGACATTCAGAATTTGACTAAGTTCTATGGAGACACTTCTAGGCAAAGCAGAAACATAAGGAGGTGTTGTATTTTCAGTAGAGTAGGTACAATGGGATTCTGGTCACAAGTACATAATCAAATTCAAGCTCTCGAATCATCGGATTCGGTTATTTAAAGAAGTGGCATAAATCCTTATAATACTTTACTTGTTCTGTAACTGAGAGAAATTATCCCTACTTGATATTCTCTTGACTTAATTGTGTCATGATCCAGGTTCAGCGGAAGAAGCTAGTCATTAACTACTTGCTTGCTTCTAATTTTAAATAACTCTGATATACGTAGAACAAGAGTCCGACTCCTTCTTCACCAGAAGGAGTGTCACCTTTATGACAAATTTTCTTAACACAAAGGTCTGTATCTTCTCATATTGCCTAATTAGCCCATAGAAAAGTTTTCAGAAAACATCTGCCTCTGGTTCTTAAGGAGAACCTTTAAGGCAGCCTTACAATAGCAGCTTGACAAGCAGTAGACATAGAAGCATAGAAACAAGAAGACGTATGCTGACTCCTGGCTGCCATGATTGCTTGTTTGTTGTTGCTGTTTTGTTTTAAAATCAGGCTAGAGGGGTGCCTGGGTGGCTCAGTCGGCTAAGCGTCCGACTTCGGTGTAGGTCATGATCTCGCGGTTCGTGAATTCAAGCCCCGCGTGGGGCTCTGTGCTGACAGCTCAGAACCTGGAGCCTGTTTCAGATTCTGTGTCTCCCTCTCTCTCTCTGACCCTCCCCTGTTCATGCTCTGTCTCTCTCTGTCTCAAAAATAAATAAACGTTAAAAAAAATAAAATCAGGCTAGAAAGTTAGTTTTTTTAATGTTTATTTATTTATTTTTAAGAGAGAGAGCGAGAGAGAGAGAGAGCGTGTGCACAAGCAGGGGGTGCAGAGAGAGGTGGAAAGAGAGAGAGAGAAGGAGAGAGAATCCCAAGCAGACTCCACACTGCCAGCACAGAGCCCGATGCAGGGCTTGGAGTCATGAACCCTGAGATCATGACCTGATCAAAACCAATAGTCAGACTGACTGAACCACCCACCCAAGGACTTGCACCAGGCTGGAAAGTTCTTAAAGAGGGTTAAGGATGCTAATTAACACATTAGAGCACATACCTTTTCCTCATCCCTTAAAAGTTAGTATTTCTACAAGTTCTTATTGTGAATTGTCTAGAGTTTTAAAAGTGAGGAGGGAGACATGGCAATAGTGGCAGGATTAAAAAGAAATCGGTAATATCTTATACTTGCTTAAGAAAACAAAAGAAATCACACCAACAGGGTAATTTCTGCGTCTCAGAGAGGCAATTTAGCAGCTTGACTGTATGGAAAATTGTGGGTTTAGGGGAAAATATTTCATATTCAAACATTGCAGGGAAGTTACCCAAGGTGGTCTTTAAAACATCTTATACATTGTTTTGCACAGCATTGCATAGTTTAAAATAGGGGTTGTTAAGTATAAAAAACTACAGAGCCTCTAGAGGAGAGAACAGAATGGAGAGATTAGACTTAACACAGAGCATGTGGACAAAGAAATAATCTGGGAGTTCAGAAAATAATTTTTCGTGTATCCACTTTATTTCCTTTCTACCAGTTGCAATCACTTTTGCACACTGATGGGCCATCATAAATATCTGTTCAATAAATGAATGCCTTATGCCACAATTAATCCCAATTACCAGCACTGTTGAGATGTAGGGGAAGGAAATAAAGTAAATGAAGAAGAAAGGTGTGACAAGAAGGATGTTAGATCGGAGTACCATCTGAACGCTAGTGGCTACAAGTAACAATGGGAGTTTGGACCCATCTAGGTTTACTATCTCTTGTTGTCTGTCACTTGGGAAGCCATTAAACTCTCTTAATTTAATTTTTGCATCTACATAATAACGATACTTCCTCAGCATCGACTTACAGAGCTGTTCTGAGATTGAATGTTACAAGCCATATTAAGTACTTAGCATATTACCGACATATAGTAAGGACAAATAAATGTTAGTTTATCATTATGTTATTAATAAAACATTATGTAATCTCGCTTGTTTTTTCTGCTTTTATTGTCTGTGGTTTAGGTGTCACATACAAAAAAATAATTGCTAAGACCATTGTCTATTTTTTTCTAGGAGTTTTGTGGTTTCAGGTCTTACTTTTAAGTGCTTAATCTATTTTAAGTTAATTTTTGTGAATGGTACAAGATAGGAATCTAGTTTCATTCTTTTGCATACAAATACCAAAATTTTCCAGCATTGTTTATTGAAGAGACTGTCTTTTCTCCATTGAGAATTTCTCCATTGAGTATTCTTAGCTTCCTTGTCAAATATCTGTTTACTATATATGTGTGAGTTTATAGTTAACAATACTATATTGTATATTTGAAATTTGCAAAGATAGTAGATACTAAAAGCTCTCATCACAAGAAAAAAATTATAACTATGTGAGGTGACGTATGTTAACCAAACTAATTGTGGTGCTCATTTCATAATATACACATGTAACCTTAAACTTATACAATGTCATATGTCCATTATATGTCAATAAAACTGGAAGACAAACAAAAAACACGTTATGGTGCTATAAGCAGTCTGGCATGGAGGGGATCATCTCAAATCCTGTTATTTCAAGATCAGTTAAGCCCTGGAATATCTTTCAATTTGTACCTCAGACAAGAAATATTAATTTAGCAAAACAAATAATAAAAAATTACTAAGAGCATTTATATGTTCTATATTTAGAAAAAAAAAGTTTGGGGCACCTGGGTGGCTCAGTCGGTTGAGTGTCCAACTTCAGCTCAGGTCATGATCTCATGGTTCGTGGGTTCGAGCCCCGCATCGGGCTCTGTGCTGACAGGTCAGAGCCTGGAGCCTGCTTCAGATTCTGTGTCTCCCTCCCTCTCTGCCCCTCCCCTGCTCGCGCTGTCTCTCTCTCAAAAATAAATAAATGTAAAAAACATTTTTTAATAAAAAACCATAAAAATAAAAAGTTTGAGAAATCAGAGGAAATTGTGCCTTTCCCCTTCCACCTCCCACTCCCCCCTGCCCCCCCCCCCACACACACCATAAAACAACCCTGGGAAGAGGAGGTGGCTTATGACCATTTCTGGGGATTTGAAAGTGGCTCATTGTACTTACAAAAAGGATCTCCTGGGGCTGCCTGGATGGCTCAGTCAGTTAAGCGTCCAACTTCGGCTCAGGTCATGCATGATCTTGCGGTCTGTGAGTTTGAGCCCTGTCTTGGGCTCTATGCTGACAGCTCAGAGCCTGGAACCTGCTTCAGGTTCTGTGTGCCTCTCTCCTCTCTCTCTGCCTCTCCCCTGCTCATGCTCTGTCTTTCTCTCTCTCTCTCTCTCTCTCTCTCTCAAAAATAAATAAACTTAAAAAACAAAACAAAACAACAAAGAGAATCTCCGGAAGTGTTACTGACTGCTGAGACTGGTAAGTGAACTTCCTTTCTCGCCTGAAGACTAGTTAGGTGGGTGAAGGTGGAAAGGTAGTTGAATGAAAGACTTGGGTCCAGCTGCTTCCACCCATAGCTTCTGAATCTTCTTGTTCTTATTATGATCAAAAGTTACATTAAAGTCCCATGAGCATAAACTCTCAACCACCAGCCTGTGAAAGCCGGTCAATCCAGTGGGAATAGAAATGGAAGACTTCACTCGCCCCATCAGTCCCAGATATTGAAACTCTTATGGTATATCAATGTTGACATATGATTAGCAGCATGTGAAGAGTTCTGCCCTAAGGAAACCGCATGCTGACTGAACGTAAGAAAACCACTCTGGCAGATCCAGAGAATACCACTAACCTAGCATGGCTTTTCTTCCCCTCCCCCACCTTTTTTTTCTTTTTGATAAGAAATCAACTATTTAAGCTTGCAAAAATTACCCAAGAATGTCTCTCAGAAATTGAGCAGCATAAAAAATGTACAGCCTTTGGTATTCTGGTACAACAAGAAACCCAAATGTTTCTTACTACTTACTTCTACATGTGGAATGGTGCATGCTATGGACAGAATGTTTATTTCCCCTAAAATTCACATGTTGAAGCCCCAACCTCTGTGTGGCCATATTTGGGGGTAAGGCTTATAAGGATGTAATAAAGGTTAAATGAGATAGTAAGGGAGGGACCCTAACCAAATAAGGTTTCTAAGTAGAGGAAGAGACACCAGAGTTCTCTCCCTCTGTCACGTGTGGACACAGGGAGAAGGGAGCCTTCTGCAAACCAGGAAGAGAGATCTTATGAGGAACCAAATCAGCCAGCACTTGATCTTGGGCTTCCCAGACTCCAGAACTGTGGAAAATTAATTTTTATTGTTTAAGCTGTGCAGCCTGTGGTATTTTGTTATGACAGCTTGAGCTGGCTAATACAGTACAAGATAAACACATGGGCATTAAGTCAGGCCTGCATTCAGATTTTGAATTTCTGATGTATAAGATCTGTGTGTGATCTTGAAAAAGTATATAATCCTTCCCTGTTTCTTCATCTATAAAATAGAGATCATAATCTCTTCTTTATAGGATGCTATGCAGATTAGATGAGCTAATGTTTGTAAAACACTTGGCCTGGATAGACATTCATTCATTTATTTTTCCATTGAAAACCACCTCTCACATATCCATTCTGGCAGCTATGATGGAGAGATGGATAAAAAAGACACAGTTCATATGCTTAAGCAGCTCATCCATTGTCAGGGAGAAATGTTCGTTCTTTCCATTATTCCTAGAGGAGTTTTATGAATGGGCTTTAGGTGACATCTGGACTATTAAAATTTGTATGCAACATTTTAACACACATGAGAAGTTTTCTAAAGAAGATACTGGAAGGCCGCCTGGGTGGCTCAGTCAGTTAAGCATCTGACTTCAGCTCAGGTCATCATGATCTTGCGGTTTGTGAGTTTGAGCCCGGCATTGGGTTCTGTGCTGATAGCTTGGAGCCTGGAGCCTGCTTCAGATTCTGTGTCTCCTTCGCTCTCTCTACCCCTCCCCCACTCATGCTCTGTCTCTCTCTTTCAAAAATAAACAAACACTAAAAAAAAAGAAGATACCTGAGCTTTTATTAGAGTCTCAAAATAGAAAAAGAAAATGTGGTATATGCATACAGTAGAATATTATTCAGCCTTAAAAAAGAAAGGAATCCTGCCACATGCAATAATACAGATGAACCTTGAGGACGTTATGCAAAGTGAAGTAGACCAGGGAGGTATAAATACTGCCTTGAGTCCACTTACGTGAGGTATCTAAAGTAGTCAAACTCCTAGAAACAGACGATAGAATGATGGTTGCTAAGGGGTTGAGGGAGGGAGAAATGGGGAGCTGCCATTCTTTGTGCATAATGTTTCAGTTATGCAAGATGAAAAAGTTCTAGAGATCTGCTGTATCGCATTTTGTTTATAGTTAAGTACCGTTCTGTACACTTCATAATTTGTTAAGAGGATAGGTCGCGTGTTATACTTTTTATCACAGTTAAAAACTGAGTGTGATCCCCAAAGAGGTTAAGGAAGGAACTTCTACACTATTAAGGTGGATTATAATGCTACTTCCCTCAGAGAATGAAGCTGGTGATCATTTGAAACACTGATGTAAAACTTATGTAACCTTGCCTTTGTGTCCTAAACATCTGAGAAGTGTTTACATGGTTCCATTCCCTAAGAACTGTGCTCTTTCTAGCAGCCAATTGGGAACAGACTGTGTGCTGAGGCAATGGTGTAAAAATCATCTTCTTTCTCTTGTGTTTCCATCTAATCACTAACAAGTTCACTGGCTTATGGGCTCCCAGAAAGGCAGTTCTGCGTACCCCCTGCCCAGTTGAGACCATCCCCTTCCTTTTCTACTGCTGTTCATAGGATCCTTGCTTAAAAACAAATCTCTGCAACTTCTCATCTCTTGCCCTGGATATTCACCTCCTTTAGAGTGGAGCATTTTCCAAGGCATTGAAGAGCTGTTCCTGATGATAATGGCCATCTTTCATATACTCCTCTCCTTTTAGTAATGAAGAACAAAAGAAGTGAAATGGGGAAGAAAATCCCATAAGCTCATATACATGGAAATGTTTAGTAAAATGCCAAGTGAAATAGAATCATCACATCATCATCATGGGTAACACTCACTAAGGACTTAATGTGGTAGGCACAGGTTAAATGTCATCTGTGGATTAGTTCATTTAATCGTGATGACAACTGTATGAGACAGGAAGATTATTTCCCTCATTTTAGAGATGACAAAGGAGGCTTACAGAAGACAGGTAAATTGAGGGGTGGGTGGAAGGGTTCACCTGAACACAGGGAACAGAAAAGAGGGCATGAAACTCAATCTCTTACTAGTCAACAATAACTCCACTCATCTAAGCCTCAGTGTTTGTTTTCAGGCCTTTAGAACATTTGCCTTTGGACCCCTTTGGAATAGACATAATAAATAATATATTATCGATGTATCAATTTTTTTTTATGGAATTGGGCACACGCATGCTAACAATTTTAAGTGACAAACAGAAGAACTAAATTCAAAATAGCTGATTTGGGGATTCAGAATATTTTACCATTAGCCCAATCTTTTATGCAAAATGATGAGTACATGAGGAAAAGCACGTACCAAAAAGAGAGATGCTAACCAGGCTCTACCAGAAGACATCAGTGCCAAAGCAACAGGAGGAAGGGATTTAACACTCATCACTTACGTTGTGGATTGTGTTTGCCTTGATTGAAGACATTTCCCTGGGCCTTGACTTGCTTATTGCTTTGAAGTAATCAGGCATGGAAATTTTATTTCCTCCTAGCTAACCAGAATATCAAGACCTGCTAAAAAATTACGAGAAAAAAAAAGGGGCTCTATTTTGGGCTGATGTTTGTCAAATTCTGAAGAATTTGGAATACTGCCTCCTTCTGTCATTAACCCACTTCATTTTGTGTACAGGTAGCCCACAATGTAGCACAACCTTAAATCTATGAAGAAACTGGAGTGCCTGGGTGGCTGAGTCGGTTAGGCATCTGACTTCGGCTCAGGTCATGATCTCATGGTTTGTGAGTCCGAGCCCCATGTCGGGCTGTGTGCTGACAGCTCGGAGCCTGGAGGCTGCTTCGGATTCTGTGTCTCCCTCTCTCTCTGCCCCTGTCCTGCTTGCACTCTGTCTCTGTCTCTCAAAAAGTGAATAAACGTTTAAAAAAATAAAAAAAAAATCTATGAAGAAACTAAAAGCGATTTCAGATTTCTTCTAAACCACTGTCCCAGGAACACTTACCCCTGGTTGCTAAGAAGCTGAATTATTCAAGCCTCACATGACAAGTGTAACAGCATCAAGGAGAGACTAGTCGGGGACTAGCTGTAACTTTCTCTCAAAGTTTCTGGTAGGAGGGGGCACGTTCATCACCCAGCCAACAGGAAATACGAGGGTGGTGCTGAATCTGTATTGTACTAAGGTGCAAGGAAGATTTTGGCTAATGAACTGGACTGAAGCACAAGAAAAGTCACTTGAAGCAGATGTGTCAGTTCTGTGTGTGTGCTAACAGCACACCCCCGAGAGTGGGTGTGCTTGATGCCACAGGTGGACCTCCTTAGTGCTCACGGCGTAGGCAAGATACCCTCCTTATTAGCGACAAAGTGAAGAGCTTCATCAGGTTTTCCGCAGCACAAAGTAATATCAGAATTTGTGCCATTCTTGGTGACGGATGTCCCTGAGTATTGTTGGTGGGTGAAGAGGGGTTATTACTATCATTACTTCTTTCTCATCAAGTGCTTGCTACAGACCAGGTGCCATAGGGGATGGTAGGTTAGCTCCCATCCCGCCAGGGCTAAACGTGATCCTGCACGGACTAAGCTGAATGGAGATTCTCCCCGGGGCTGGCTCAAGCCAGCAAATAGCTTTGAGGCATTTCAGGCTGACATTGTGATTTTCAGCCATTCTCCGTGATGCCTCAGAGCCACTTCAAATCTTTGTCAGATGCCAACCCAGTGGGGACAAGCTGACTTTGGGCTCTTTATTTCTTCCTTTGGGAAGCTCAGAATTCAATCCTCCTAGAATATTTTCTGAGAATTCAAATCTATAGTGGCATGAAGGGAAGGGCAAGAAATGAGGAGCAGGCATCGGGTGTCCTGAATTAAATGGTGCATCTGGTCTTAACAGTGTTAGAAACTTAAAATATTGGGCATAAGATAATAGAGAATCACAATGATCAGACATGTGTGTTCCAGGCATTCTTACAGCACATGGCAGATGTTATCCCTTTTAACACACAGTCCTGTGTAGATGTCTTATTATGACCTCCATTAGACATAGAAGGTTAGGGGGAGGTCTAAGTAGCCCACCTACCGTCACATGGGTGGTAAGCTGTAGAGGCAAGCTTTGACGCCAATCCTTCTGGCTGATTCCAGAGTCCACCAGATAACCTGTAGTCTCTGTAGGCTTTGAACATTTTGGAGGCTATATCTTTGATGCTGAATTAATAGGATCTTAATTTCGTAAATAGTTTTCAAATAAATAATGAATTTTTATCATGCCCTTTGCAAGACATTTCTTGTCATGATGTAAGAAGATTCAGAAACCCTCCTGTTGAAATACTGGATCTGGCCTTCTTACAGAGCTATTGCTCATATTCTTTCTAAAAGCAGTTCTATTTCTGCACAGACATCACAATCGGTATTTGAGAGGCAGCCTGAAAGAGCCTTATTATTGGGGCATGTTGCTGACAACCAGTGCACTATTGCCATCTATTGTAACGGAGACTAAGTTGATTTACTGCAAAGGATAGTGAGCTAATAGGAAACATTCAGTATGCAGTTGGGAACCGCAATTCATTGTTCTCTTCTGTTCAGGATCATCCTCAATAGCTCAGGGCAACCCACAAGCCTTGCTCTCATGGACAGTACTTGACCTGAAGAAACCCACACCTCACTCCGTCCGGGGTCATGAATCCCATTTGCTGGTGATGAGGCTAAGGAAGATGAAGCAATTCTTTAACGCCTTTTCTTTAAGCTCCACAAGAAACATTAGCACTATCTTTTGCAAAAGCAGCATTTTTTTTTTTTCAGAAGAGCTCATTCAAATAGCATTGGAGCAAGTGATGCTGGGACTAAGCTCCCAGCATCTTCACAGCAGGACAGTGATGGAAATGCCCTCCTGTCCTCTCAGGTTGGCACCATCCCCTGTTCCCCAAGGAGATGCAAGTGACGGCTCACTGATTTTGGAGGACTGTGGTTGCCTGGCCTCCCGAGAGCTGATCAGGAAGCCTTAGGGGGCCCTGACACCTGCTCTGTTTCCTCTTGCCTTAAATAGATTTGTGATCTCCTGATGGGCACTGGGAGTCCTCACGGCATGGCCAACATCCCGCGCTTTCTCCCGTCTGATCTGATGTAGCAGCAGCAGGCCGGCGTAGGCAGCTGATCTCTGGAAAGCACTGCATGGCAGCCAACATCACCAGCCATTCAGCCTGTGGCTGTTTCAAATCTGGCAGGTCCAAGCAAGTCTCAAATGGTGTCAGTTCTTCTAGGAAATTAACTTCAATTCCTTTCCATTTATGCTTAACCTCTTTGGCTTGTTGTCTCTTCTCCTGAGCCTCCAGGATGGCATACCCCTTTAGTTCAGGATCACTCCATTCTGTCTGCTTTTCTGGATTCAGTGCTTCTCCGGTGATAATCAGCATCTCGCACTCCAGCCCTGAGACCTACAGAGCCCCTCTGGTTGTATCAGACTCCACCTCTTTCCTCCTCACGGGTCTTCCCACCCCTCCTAAGGGAGGGAGGACAGATTCAATTAATTGCAAGAACCTCCCAATTCTACTTTCAATAGCAGTTTTGAGTTTTAAAACGTTAAAAATAAGGGAGTTGTGTTTCCGTGAGGCAGCATGGAGTTCATCTGAACAAAACCCCTGCACAAGAAACCCTTTCCAAGGGATGTGGAAGACGCTGGTGGCCCCTGAGATGCCCAGCTCCCTTGGTTGGCTCACTGAGTTCCTGTTTCATCCCCGTTCTTTAGTGCAGCAGATTCCACTGAGCTCGAGCTACAAGACAGGCAGGGAGCTGGGCACAGAGGTGCAGGTGAATAAGAAATGATCTTCGTTCTCAGTGAGCGTATGGAGCCAGATATAATACACAGAAGCCTCCAACAGACTATTTCAGGGACGTGATTAGAAGTGTGCATGGAGGGGAATGGGGCTTTGGAAAGTTTCTGGATGGGGAAGATATCTGAGCTAAAACGTGAAGCTAAGTGGGAAGAAGGCAAGGGAAGAACAGCAAAGGACATAAACAAGGTACAGAGTTTGATATCACTTGAGTATAAAGTGTGCAAGCAGGCAGACGTTCAAGGGGTGTTGACTTGCAAGCAAATATAATGTGGGCAAGTGCCACCTTAGACGCCTGGAAGGATCTGATTGTTATGCCTACACTCTTGCCTCCAGCAACTTAGACTCTCGGTGCCTGACTGCATCACGGGACTATTCTTTTTACCAAACCAAAAGACTCTGGTCTGCATGGTGCCCCAGAAGTCTTAAAAAAATATGTAAGTCCAGGAATCGAAAGCATCATGAGAAAACCATGATCTGGACAAGACGTGTATGTAGAGTTTCCTGGGGCAACGTTATTCCCCTGATCTCTACCTCTGGCAACACTGAATTCCATGAAACTCCAGCTTGCAAACCCATCAAAAGGCTCCACTGCCTAATTTGTCATGGGCCTACTTTATTTGATTTGGGCAATTTAATCAGTATGAAGATGAATCGGCTGCAGGTCTCGTATGAGCATGCGTCATTTCTCTCCCTTCTTTTTTGGAATCTGTATTTGTTGGAACAAACCCTCATTGGAGTTCTCACTGGGGAGAAGGGGTGTGGTAGGAAACCAGATTCAACACAAGCTGGAGCACTAAACTTGTTACTAACACATCCAGCAGGCATGAAGCAGCATTTGAAGAGCATTTTGGGGTTGTACAAGGCCTCCCTGTCTCTGTCTCTCTGACTCTCTGTCTCTCTCTGCCCTCCTGCCTGCTCTCTCTCTCTCTCTCTCTGCAACCAGCAGAGAAACTACTCCTCCAGTATAGCATTGCGATCATCATTTTCCCTATAAAGGAAAGTACAACTGCCTCTTCTAATGAAATAGTTCTTTCTTCCTGCTTTAATCAGCGGATTGGACTCTCTTTTAGGCTTAAATAATAATGGTCATATAATCTAATACAGTAAAAAGGAAATCAGCAAAACTACCTAGATGACCAAGAGTTATTATCCAAGCCACTTAAAGTAAATGGTATCTGCTCTGCCTTTTACAGATCTGGAATTTTAATATCTATGTAAGGGAAAAATATGTCTACAGAATTTTGAGGTAAGCAAAAATATCTGATAAACAAAAAACAGCATGCATGCCTTGTTAAATTATCTTCAGTTTGTGAACAAAACTTTGTGGTACTTCAATCACTTAATCTAAGACAGTCCCTCTGAAATGCTAGTTCATAGGGAATTCTCCCTCTGCTCTACTCCTAGAGTACTTGTTATCTGTATTTTAATTTGGCAATTAATCACACCGGATTCATGTGTCTTGTGTACTGAACTGCTGTTTCTCTCTTGTTGTGCCATTTAACTTTGCATGGTTTTATGAGCATAGGAAAAAGGATGTGGGTTGTAGTGAGGGAAGAGCCTGGATTAAATTGGACCAAACAACTGGATAGGACAACTGTGTTTGCCTACTTTACAGCTACCGTGGACTGATGCAATTAGCTAACAGTTCTGAACCTCGGTTTCCTCATCTTTAAAAGAGAAATCATGGTACTCACTTCGAAGGTTATTACGAAAACAAAATAAAATATATTCACAGTAGCTGGCATAAAAACTTATTAAAATACTGCTATTGAGGGGCGCCTGGGTGGCTCAGTGGGTTAAGCTTCCAACTTCCACTCAGGTCATGATCTCGCAGTCCGTGAGTTTGAGCCCCATGTCAGGCTCTGTGCTGACAGCTCAGAGCCTGGAGCCTGATTCAGATTCTGTGCCTCCCTCTTTCTCTCTAACCCCTCCCCCCTCTTTCTCAAAAATAAACACTAATTTTTTTTTAATTTTTTTAACGTTTATTTATTTTTGAGACAGAGAGAGACAGAGAATGAACAGGGGAGGGTCAGAGGGAGAGGGAGACACAGGATCTGAAAAGGGCTCTAGGCTCTGAGCTGTCAGCACAGAGCCTGACGCGAGGCTCGAACTCATGGATGGTGAGATCATGACCTGAGCCGAAGTCGGACGCTTAACCGACTGAGCCACCCAGGTGCCCCTTAATTTTTTTTTTTTTTAATATTGCTATTGTTTTATCTCTTAAAATGATTTTTAAGCTCTTGGGACACTTGCTTAGGGGAAGCCAGTTGCCATGGTGAGAAGTTCAGTGACTCGGAGGCTGCCATGGCATGAAGGAACCCATGTGGAAAGGCTGCATGGAGAGAAAGCAGGAGAGTGGGGAAGACACTGCCCAAGCAGATATCCTGACATCCCACTCAGGCACCACACATGAGCAAAAAAGCCTCCAGATGACTCCAGCCTCATGACCATCTAACTGCAGCCGAGGGAAAGCCCGCTAAGTGAAACCTCCATGTGGACCGGGTCAACTCCCACAACCAGGAGGGATCAGACTGAATTTTTCTTTGAAGCCACAGAAAAGGGTTTCCTTTAAGCAAGTGTTACTTTATTTCATGGTTTATATTTCCCAAGACCTAGCATCCTACCTTTTGCAACAATCACTATGTATAGGTATACTGGTATTTCTATATCTTTATTAAATTCAAATACCAATATACTATATCAATGGATCTCCGTAACAACACACAGATTTTAAACCATCTGATTTTCTCTCCATGCATTTTCACAAAGGGATACTCTTTTTTTCAAACATGTATACAAGCATAATCATAACATATTTTAAAGTAGTGATTACTTACCGAGAACATATGCTATATTAATACTATATCCAACTCATCTACAAATCATAAGAACAAAAAGTCAGAAAAATCTCACAGTAAAAAATATGTATTTGGGGGGGTTGTTTTCATGTTGCTCTTAAGTCCCCAAAAGAGATCTGTGGGTTTACGGAAAATGGAATAAAAATTCTCATAGAAACTTGGATTAGTCAGTAATTACACTTACATGTCAGATTTAGTCAGAGATTCCAGATAGTCCATAAATAGATAGGTACATAGATCAGAAAGGTTGCACTGCCTTCGTAGCCTGAAAAAACATGCATTTCAGTTATTTAGAAGAGACAATATATGACACTAAATTCTGTGCAGAACAACTTAATACAAATTCTCCCATTTGAGTTCCTGATTAATAACAGAAAAATCCTTCAAAAGAGAATTGCTAGAAGATGCAAAAACTTACTTCATGAACACACTTCTTTTTTCTTTCTTTAAGAAAAATTATTTATTTTTAGTAACCTCTACACCCCACCTGGGGCTCAAACTCACAACCCTGAGATCAAGAGTTGCACGCTCTACCAACCAGGCCAACCCCCATGCCAACCAGACTCCCCCATGAACACATATCTTATCATAATCCCATATAAAAGCAAGGCTGTAATGTTAGATCTTAATTCAGTGTAAGTATCTTACTATATCTTGTGTGATAGCAACAGATGTGAAATTTTGCTGAAGAAGCAGCAAATTACTTTTATTAATTCTCCGTAGTTGAGTAAAAAGTAAAAAGATGATGGAATATATAGAAGGTGATAAAAGCCATGTAAGATAGAAACCAGAGCTGGATCCAAGAAACTAGTACCTGGCATCAGCAACTCAAAAATCATGTTGAGTTGATGAAAGAGAGGGTACAAGAAAGAAGTAGACCCCCAAATGTCATTGGATGTACAAAACCACCAATCTAGAGTAATTTTTATAAGGCTAGGCTAGTGTTTGTGATGCCCCAAAGGCATTCCCTGGCACCTGGTAAATTGATGCCTGGTGAAGGAGTATAGCCTAGCGTATGTGTTGTAATTACTAGCAAACTTTATACAAAATAAACTCAAGAAAGCCTGTAAGAATGGTTGATCAGCATTTTCTTTATACTACCCTTAGCATATCCCAATAATTCTGAATTTTCTTTTTACAGAAATTCAATAAGAGCTTCTCTAGATTAAACTCTGTCAAGAATCTGGAATCCAGACTGTTGGCACATTAAGGCATATCCATCTGCTTTACATACTTGCTGTCTAAGTGGCAGGTCTAAAGTTCCTTGATAATGATTCGAAGTCTTCCCTATATGAAAGATTACACACTTCTCTCAGAGATAGAGGTGCCTTCTTGTGGGCCAAGTTTCCTAATAATAGCTATAACAGTAACATAATGTTAGTGACTCACATTTATTAAGTACTTACTCTGTGCTGGGCAAGCACTTGTTTGCTTTCATCTTTACAGTAATATTATGTTAACATACAATAATATGCCTGTTATTGTCATCATTTTACCAATGGGGAAACTGAGGCCTAGAAAGGTCCAGGTCTCAGAGCTGATAAGGAGCAACTTTTAATCTTCCTTGAAAGTTCATATGAACTTTTACCTGTAGATGTACATATTTACTTACATAATACTATATATATAAATAAATCTTATACATTATATATAATAAATTTATTATAAACAACATCTATATTTATACATAATAATTTATATTATATATATTTATATCATAATATATGTTTATATATAATAATTTATAGATATAATAATTTTTCACCTTTATCATGTTGAACAGAAATAGTCACAGAGTTTATTCAAACATATATATTCATCTGTTCATCAACTTAAACAATTTGATCCTTAATGAAACTCAATCCCACAAAAATTGATAAGTAGTTATGTGTCATACATAGATTAGGGATTGGCAAACTTCTTCTGTAAAGGGCCAGATAGTAGATATTTTAGGCTTTGCAGGCCAGACTGCCTCTGTTTACAACTAATCAATTCTGCCATTGTTTGTGCATGAAAGCAGCAATAGGTAATATGTTAACAAACCAGTGTGACTGTGTTCCAATAAAACTTTATTTACAAAAATAGGCAATGGGGCAGGATTTGGCCCTTGAGCGTAGTTTGCCAACCCCTGATGCAGAAGCAGTACACACACACACACACACACAAGCACACATATACATTATATGTTTAAAACCAGATATATGCAATATGTAACTATTTCCTTTCTACTTTCTATATATTGCTTTCTTTCTTTCTTTTTCTTTTCTTCTCTTTTCCTTTTCTTTTCTTTCTTTCTTCTTCTTTCTTTCTTTATTTCTTTTTCTTTCTTCTTTCAAGTAGGCTTCACACCCAGTGCAGAGCTTAATGTGGGGCTTGAATTCACAACCTTGAGATCAAGACTTGAGCTGAGATCAAGAGTTGAATGTTTAACTGACTGAGTAACCCAGTTGCCCCTATATAATTTATTTCTAATACTGGTATGATATTCAGCTGGTCTTTGTAATAGTACTCTGATAATGACTTTCTATGAAAAGTATTATAATTACAAAATTCATATGTAGTCATTGGTATATAGCTTTTCACATTTATGATTCCTCAGGTTTCTTCCTGTAGCATAGACAACATTTTACTTCACACTGTCAATAAATTGAGTTGTATACGTTATATTTGCAGTTGGTAAATGATTCTTTGCTTGTTGATCTAAGTATAATCGTAGATGCTTTACACAAAGAGTTGAAAACTCTTTCTTGCTGTTCTTACTAACATAAGATTGATTTCTTTCCCCAACAGGAAGAAGATTTTTCACCATTCATGGTGTGCTTGTATATTCCATACGGCTTGCATAATTAAAGGGCCAGATTCTTTCTATTAAGTTTCTGGCTTTCAGCACTACCATTTTCCTTGTCTTGGCATTTTTTAAAAAGATCCAGAAGATGCTTAAAGAGAGGTGAAACTTTCCCTATTTTTTCTTGGAACAAAACATACACTTTTATTAGTTTCTAAAGATTGCTTTACATTAGCTGATTTCTGCTAGTGCTCATTAGAAAAAAAGAACTTACAGTGTTAGCATTAAACTAAAGATTAAACAATATAAATACAGTTGTTAAGGACTTAATATTTCATTGGAAAACCAAGGCAATAAAAAGTGCCCAGTTTCAAACGTCCTGGGCCTTTTCTGTTTATTCTCACATGCTCATTTAATTTTTTTTAATGTTTATTTTTGAGAGTGAGAGAGACGAGAGTGTGAGCAGGGGAGGGACAGAGAGACTGGGAGACAGAATTCCAAGCAGGCTCCAGGCTCTGAGCTGTCAGCACAGAGCCCAAGGTGGGGCTAGAACCCACGGACTCCGAGATCATGACCGGACTCGAAATCAGACGCTTAACAGACTGAGACACCGAGAGGCCCCCTCGCATGCCCATTAAATGACCTGGGGGAGGGGCACAGTGCGGTGCTGCAGAAGGAAGGTAGGCTCAGCAGTAACAGAAGCTTGGCTTGGGGTCCCAGCTTTCAGCTGAGCTGTGTGTGTTTCACGCCCAGGCTCCATATTTGCTACTTGAGATCAGTGATGCCTGGCATATGCTTATTACAAGGAGAAAGCAAAATGACATATGATAGAGTAGGAGTGTGCTCCATATCTCTTTTCTTCCTCTTGAGGTAGTGTTTTCCTGATTCTGGAAGTCACTTTTTCATTTTAAAACAAACACCATTCTTTACAAATGAGCATGTTAGTGAAGCGAAAGCCACCCAAGTAAGGAAAGCAAGGTGCCAGCAGATGAGACAGTGCACTCTGGAAGACACATTGGAGAACAAATTGCTACCTGGAGAGTGAGAACACCCTTTCCTCTGAGTTTTGTGAAAACTTTAGCTATAGCCCAAGATAAAACTAAAGGTTAAAAGAGGGTAATTGCCGATTATTTAGAGGGTGACTGTAATGAGCTAACAAAATTATCACATTTCAAAGCTTGAGACTCCCCCCTTTTTTTTTTGAGCAAAGAAAATCATTTCATTAGGCAGTATTTGAAATTTTTCATGTTTGACTCCAGCATGATGTCTAAAGAGAACTTGAAGACAGAGCCCTCTTTTTTTTTAGTTTATTTTTATTTATTTTGAGAGAGAGATAGAGAGCAAGCAGGGGAGGGGCAGAGAGAGAGGGAGACAGAATCCCAAGCAGGCTCCACATGGTCAGCACAGAGCCCAACACAGGGTTTAAACTCACGAACCGTGAGATCATGACTTGAGCAGAATTCAGGAATTGGATGCTTGACGGACGGAGCCACCCAGATACCCCCAAAGTCCTCTTGAATGCAGAGTCTGGCTTGTATTTTCTGACCCACCAAGGCAGAGAAAAGGAAAGGTGTATGCATAAGTCAGGAAAAGGTCATTTTATCCAAAAATTTGGATATTATATGTCCTCAACAGGGGGAACTTTCAAGAACATCCGCTGGCTGCTTCTCAGGTTTGCAGCAGAAATTGAAGTCAAAGAGGGGAATTTTTCATCTGCAGAGTTCCTAATTCACAAGAAAAGCAAGACTTCCTTTGTAAATTGATTTTTGAGTTTCTCATCTGAGGTGAGAAAGAAACCATGCCATTGTTTTCCTATTAAAATTTTTTGACTGTTGTTGTTGTTTTCTTTAGAGAGAATGAAATCCCTTAACCTTCTCTGACTTTAACTCTGAGACTCTCTGATGCCGGAGAATGATTTCTTAGAAGAGGCGGTTGGGGATTCAGAAATGTCACACCATCCCGCTCTGCCAGGTGCGATTATTTTCCTCAGTGACTTCTCATCCTGCGTACCTATTTGTCTAATGTCAAGCTATCACGTCAGGACACCCAGTAACAAGTTTAGCTGGTGAAGTGACTGGGAGCATACCCAGTCACCCTGGTCAATGCTCACTCAATTTCTCTCTTGGTGACTGAAATCAGGCTTCATGCTGATCCCTCAGAGGGTTCTTCCAGGAAAAGCTTTGCCAGACTTTCCCTTGCTTTCTAGATGCGGGAAGCCCACTCCACAACTTTCCTGAGCAGTGTATCCTCCCACTGATCATGAGCTGAAAGGAAGAACACTTCTGTGAGTCGATGTGTGCAAGTGTGTGTGTGAGACGGTGACAGAGAAAGAGCATGCTTTCTTGTTGAAATGAAACAGAATTTATGAGTAGGAGCAGACAGTGTTTGCTCCTGTTTGGCTCTGTGCATAAAAAAGGAGTCCTGTGTCTCAGTTTTCTTGGGGACTCAGTTTTAATGAATTTCAGGTGTGTGTGTGCCAAGGACAAAGGATTTGAGAGCATGAGGAGAGCTAAAAGAATCATGTAAATTCATCAGTGCAGCAGAGTGAGGAAAAACCAGCACTGAAGGACTGGCCCTGTCCCTGCAGACCATGGGGTGTCCACAGGCTGAAAACCACTTCTAAAAAGAAGTGTTTGTTTGAATCTCCACAGTGATGCCAAAGTCTGAACGTAGCATCGTGCTGTTCTGTAAAGAGGATGGTACATCCAGGATCTGGCGAGGGCTCCTGGTTACAACTACCTGGGTTTTCTTTTGGCCTCTGGAACTCTGGCTGGAACCCCTCATTGGCACCAAATCCACATTTTTATGCACCATTATTTTTTGCATGGATTAAAAGGCAATTTTTTTTCCTTGCTGGATCAAACCACACTGTGAGACTAAGGATTTAGTGTTAACATTCTGTATTTTCAGTTTAATTAAGTCCATATCCTAGAAAATGTTTTCCTGCCAACCCCTACAATGAGGCTCTTGTCAGGCAGAGCTAATCTTCAGTGCTCTCCGGACTAGCCCATAATTAATTTTAAGAACAAAAGTAGAATTATTAAAAGTTATCTATATTTGATCATGTTTGGGAGGGGTGCAAAATACATAGTCACTTTCTAGGGTTCTTTTGGCACCAGTTACTCAGACTTTAGCCTGGGATTTGATGAAGACACCTTAGACATCCAAAGTCCCTCCCCCCGCAATGCCCCTCCATAATTTGTGACCAGTGAGATCTTGGCTCGAGCAGCAGTGAATTACTAGGAGACAGAATTTTCATGGACACATTTTTACACTTCCTGTTATTAGCAGGAAAGGAAGAATTTTCCTCTTCAGAAGCATACAATTGTTTCCAGGCTTGATTCTCTGTGCTGGAAGCAAAGTGTGTGGGCCGGTCTGTGGTGTGCCCATGTGTGTATAAGGGCTGATGGCAATGAGGAGGGTCAATGTGTGTTTGCATTGGATGGCGGGATTGATACTTGGAAGCATCTTGCCAGTAGCATTGAATGATTGTCAGTGAAACAAAGACAGTGACCGGAATTAGCTTCCATGCCTTATTTACAGTTCCTATCATTAGTTGAACTTCAGCTAAGCAGCATGCTAGTCCCCTAGAGGACTAGCTTTGTATTTCTCCCATAAAATGTTGAAGTGGAAAGATGTTGCATGCTAAAGAAGACCACAGAGGGCTCTTGAATGCCATAGGAAGCTTTCTAGATGGGGATCAGAGGGGATGTGAAAATACACAATGCCATAGTCATTCCAGGCAGACTCCTTATAATAAATGTAAAATTGTATAGAAACACTATTGCGTTTCTGGTAAAGATGGGAAGACTTTTAGGTAGGAACCTCCTTGTGAGGACAAATAGCCAATATCTGAGGGCAGTGACTCTGGAGCCCTGGGAATGTCTTTGACGGACAGCTGCATAAAAAACATAGTGATTCAGGGAAGCTCACATCATTTCAAGTGCTGTAGCCCATTTGTAAAGAGTTCAATCAGACTCAAAGATCTTAATTTTTCCACCTAACCTCCTTTTGAGACACTGATTTAAACAGATGTTTTATCAGGGTGCCTGGGTGGCTTAGTTGGTTAAGCATATGACTCTTGGTTTTGGCTCAGGTCATGATCTCAGTGTTCGTGGGTTGAAGCCCCACATCGGGCTCTGTGCTGATGGCATGGAGCCTACTTGGGATTCTGTCTCCCTCTCTCTCTCTGCCCCCTCCCCTTCTCACATTCTCTCTCTCTCTCTCTCTCAAGAACAAGTAAACTTCAAAAATAATTTTTAAACAGATGTTTTACCAGCCATTTGGACCAATAAGGAATTCACTGACAGCTGAAAAAATGTCCTAAATCAAATCACAACAAATGCTATGTCTTTACTAGTCACAAGTTGATGAGATAATGTCTGGATTATATTTAGGAACTCACCCTTTTATCTAGGAATAAGAGTAAAGATATTTTCAATGAGATAAATGAATGTTGCAAGCAATTAAATCAAATTTCTACACCGCAAAGTCATGATTTGTACAACAGGAGAGCCCTGCTAACTCAGCCAGCCTGAGATTTAGTTGCACTGGCTCATTCACGGCCACCCTAAGCCAGCTGCGCATTTCCCCGCTCTAACTGTGCTCATGATGCGCCTTCCTCTTAGTTTCTCCACGTCCAAATCCTAACCACCCTGCAACACCCAACTTCTCATCGTATTCACGAATGTTAATAACATTCATGCTCACGATGATGACCCTTCTCAGTTTTGGTCTTTGCTACTCATTTGGCATGTATTATTAATTGGCTTTTTCTTTTTTAAAGTTTTCATTTTGAAATGATTTTAGATCTGCGGAAAGTGTGGTCAAGCTAATACAGATTCCTGTATGGCCACCATCCAGTTTCCTGTAATGTTAACATCTTGTGTAATCATGGCATATTTATCCAAACTAAGACATTCACTTGGTACAATACTATTAACTAAACTGTAGAGTTGATCTGGATTTCCCTATTTTTTCTAATACGACCTTTTCCCGTTCTAGGATCCAATCCAGGATTCCACGTTGCGTTTAATCATTATGCCATCATTATGCCATCCTGCCTCCACCAATGTGACAGTTTCTCACACTTTTTTTTTTTCTGATGTGTGACATTGACACTTTTGAAGGACGCCTCTATTTGTATTTTTCTTGGGTTTTCTCATGACAAGATGGAGGTTATGGATGTTGAAGAAGAATAGCAAAGAGATGAGGTGTCTTTAACTTTACATTATACCTGAGGGCACATGGTGCCATTGTGACTTATTACTGGTAAAGTTAGTCTCAAGCATTTTATTAAGTTTTGTCTGCTGGGTTTCTCTACTAAGTTACAATTTTTTTCCTTTACATATTTTATTTATTAGAAGTGAGTCACTAAGTCTTGCCCACATTTCAGGGGTGGGAAATTAAAGTCCACTTCCTGGAGGAAGGAGTACCAAAGAATTTCTGGGAATATATTAAAGATGATGATGACAGTAAGTGTTATGGGAAAGACACATTGAGGTTCTTCATTTATCCTGTTTCTTTTTAACATTTGCTCATTAATTTTAGCATTATCAGTGAATCTTGCAAAAAGTAGTTATTACTATGGTGGTCTAAAGGTGCTTTCCTGTTTCTCTCATTTCTTCTATATTAATTATTTGGGATTCTTCCATATGGAATATTTGTCCATTTCCTCATTTATTCATTTACTCAATCATTTATTTGTACTAGTATATCATAGATGCTTATATTATTTGTGTTATAATCCAATATTCTCTTTATTTCATTCCAGTGTTGGCCTTTGGAAGCTCGTGTATTTTTGTCAAGCCTCCATTTTATTTACTTATTTTTTTGACCACTTCTTTAATTTCTGGAAGCTCAAGATGCTCCGGCATCATCTTGTATTTCCTGAACCCTAGAATTGACTATTTTTCCAAGAAGCCCTGGTTCTTATTATCAGAGAATGGCTTTTAGAAACCAAGATCTGGGCACTAGCTGTGTGTGTTATTGCTACTGGCCTATCATTGTTTTTCGACCCTTTGTGCAGAATTAGGAAATATATCTGTACGGATACTATTCTGTGTATATCCTCATATCCATATCTCAGCACCTTCCCTCCCTCTTCCCACTTCTCTCTCTCTCTCTCTCTCTCTCTCTCTCTCTCCGTGTACGTCTGCATGCATGCACACACGTGCACAACATACACATACACACACATCTCTTACTCTAATCCACTTCTTTATTTGGCAGTGAGAGACTTGGCTTCCATTACTTACAAATCATTTCCTGAGTGTTAAACTCACTAGAGTACACATATAAAGTAGTTCCAGAACTGTTAAACTGTACTCCTGAAAAACAAACTTACCAACCACAGTACAATGCTTAGGTATAGTTCTTTTTTGTCTTCAGAATTCCATTTTACAGTTAAACCTGTGCGTGTCAAATTTACTTGGGTCGGCTCATTTTATACTCCAGTCCCTTCAGAGTGATTTTCTTGCAAATCTGTAATATAGTTATAGTCATTTGCCAGAGGTTGCATTCCATCGAGGGTTCCCGACACTTTTTGTTTATTTGTTTAATTTGCATGGAATAAAGTTCACTTGTGGTGTATGGTTCCATGGGTTTTGACAAATGCACAAAGTCGTTTATACACTTCCACAGCTGTGCAGAACTGATCTATCACATGAAATCCCCCTGCGAGCCCCTGTGAATCCATCACTCACCACCCCCCTCTTAAAATCCCTCAAATACTTACCTGTTGTCCACCCCTACAGTTTTGCCTTCTCAAGAATGTCATCACATAAATGGACCATACCATATGTAGCCTTTGGGGTATGGATTCTTTCACTTAAATTCAAAAATGAATTTAAATTTCATTAGTAGCTTATTCCTTTTTTATTGCTGAGTAATACTCCATTGTATGGACACACCAAAGTTCACTTAGCCGTGTATCTATTGAAGGACATTTTGGTTGTTTCAAGTTTCAGTTCTATTATGAATTAAGTTGCTACAAACGTTGGTGTACAGATTTTTTGTGAATTCAAGTTTTCAATTGACTTGAGTAAACACCTAGAAATGGGGTTGCTGGGTCCCACACATGCTGGGTCATATGGCAAGTATATGTTTAACTTCATAAGAAACTGGAAAACCGGTTTCAAAACTGCCCATACCACTTGGCATTCCCACCACCAACGGATGAAGGTGAATTAACTTTTTATATTATTTTCACCTATAACACGGGCATTGTTTACTTATTCATAATTATTGAGTCCTTGTGTATCAAACAGTTTTCAAATGTTTTTTAATAAAGATTTAATTTGGTTGTAAGAGAGAAAATACATGTGCATATAAATAAATAATTTTAAAGAGTGATGAGTACCATTAACAATATTGTTCAATGATTGAGATGAATCACTTCAAGGAATTAGAGCCTTAAAATTTCATTTGCCCCACTGACTAAGAACTTAATAAAAATTCACAGACACCAATGAATGTGTAATGGGTGTTCTGAAATGATGCTTTGGAAATGTGTTGTTCAAGGGAATTTAATAAACTATAATCTTCTGCTGAATTTCTGATCCTAGTGTCTCCTGCTTGGATATCAAGTGGAAAAGGATCTCTTGGAACAGGCTCAAGCATTTTTTGTTTGTTTGTTTTTTAAAAATGTAATTTGGAGAATAAAAAGTAGAGGAGTAGAGGGGAAGAGAGATCTGAAATAGAGGGAATTTCTCTTCAGTCTTCTAAGATAGACCCTGCTTTGAAAGTTGACTTAAAAAATGTCTTTACTATTAAGGAGAAATAATTCAATTGGGTTACAAGTGTTGTGTCTTTAGAACTATAAGACACAATATATCTTAAAAATTTTTTTTAATGTTTATTTATTTTTGAGAGAGAGAGAGAGAGTGAGTGAGGGGCAAAGAGAGTGGTAAACACAGAATCCAAAGCAGGTTCCAGGCTCTGAGCTGTCAACACAGAGCCTGATGCAGGGCTCGAACCCACGAACTGTGAGATCATGACCTGAGTGCAAGTTGGATGCTTAACCGACTGAGCCACCCAGGTGCTCCCACAATATATCTTTATAAAGAAAATTATGAATTAATTTATGAAATCATCTGGAGAGACATATAGTATCATGTGTGGAAGTAGGAACAACTTAATGTTTAGCTGTAGGAGATTTAGCAATTGATTTTCATAATATTGGATTTATTGTTCAATAATTTTCTATGTGGATGGAGGTCAGGGTGTCAGGGATATTCCCCTGATACCTCACGTTTCTCTTATGTAGATATGCATTGTTATCCAATATAGGAAGCAACAGACTTCCTGAAACCAGATATTTTAAAACATTAATCATGGAACTTTAGCTACTAGAATATCCTAAGAATGCCCAGAAACTCATAATGGTGCTCAGCTTAGGCTTCAGATGCACTGAACACTGAGCTGAATGTGCTAAACCTGTTTCTGGGGAGATGACCCTTGTTAGAATGGCTGAGCTTGGCAGGGACAAATAAGCTTCACTGGTGTTGCAACTAGAGAACAGTGAGTTTCAGTAACTTAAATGGGGACCATCGCTCTCAATATCTGCTCTGCATTCTGAATCCTATTGCCCTCCCGGTTCTTCCCAGCTTATGAAATTAACATTTGCCTGTTCTTACTTAATGATGTAGAAAGTATGTAGCTGGCTTTTGGAGACCATTTAGTTTAGGAGCCTCTCGGGGAAGGGAATGATTTGAGGGGAAGTTATACTGGGTGTCATTGGAAATGAATGCTTTCTCAGAATTATGAGCAAAAATATTCAGAGATGTCTCGTGAGTTCGGAAGAGTTTGTATAGGTCCACATGACATTCTCTGTGGGATCATAATTCTCTAGAAGCAGAGCTCCAATATCACTCACCAGCTAACGATCCCCACAATTGTGAAAGAAAGACGGTCAAGCATAGTGCGGCTAGGACTCTTGTCCTTATTTAGCATTTACTTCCTGGAAGCTTCTCTTTAGGTGATTAGCCACTCATTTCAGATGCCTAGGAGTGATTTTCTACATGTTGCTGTTATTTTAACCTCACTTTATGCCCATCATTTTAATAAAATGACTATATTTTCTCTGACAAGATATGAAAAAGCATTGATGAATAAAACGTGGATGAATTTTGTAGGGAAGATAAACACACACATACACATATGCACATATATATGTATGTGTAAATACGGGTATGTATGTGTGTGTGTCCGTGTATCTTCTTTGACTGAGTGTTGATTTTACTTTCCTTGTCCATGGCCCATGACATTATCAGATGCTATTTCTCTCCAAGCCAAGAATGACAGTGCTGGGTAAGGGGAAAAAGGGAGAAAAATGAAAACATGTTACTCATGTTTAAAACAGACAACAATACTCTTAACAGTAGGACTTGCTCAGGGAATTGTAATGCAATGAATATTTAAAATATTTTAATGAGGTAAACCACTGTTAAGCTCATGTAAAGAAAAGAATTCAGAAGTGATTAAAGGAGAGCCTAGATTTATTTAAATATAGGTCAAAGTTTGGGTCCTGTGCAGATATGCTCTTTTAATTTGTAGATGATCACCCGCTTAACGAATAACTATCATTTTTGGTGATCGAATTAAGGCTGGTCCCTCTGCTGTTAAGGAGCACTGGAGCGCATATGCTCCAGCGCATACACGTCTCTGCAGCTGTCGGTCTAACACAATCCCTTAGGCACTGTATATATATTGATCTGCTTTGCAGCAGCTCCACCTATTGGTAACAAAGGGCAGGGGACAGACCAATGCAAACTGACTTCAAGGCAGATTTCATGCACTTTGGCTGTCGTGCTCCTCAAGGCTAAGGAACAGAGGGCAGCAGGACGTGGGACCGCCATTTTGAACTTGACACTACATGTTCGCCAAACTGGGCTGAAAGAGAAGCTGTCATTGTGTGTTATTTTAAGGGCTGGCTCTGGGAATTAACTCTGTTACACATAAAAGGACGGTGAGGGGATGTGCAGACTAAATGAAGAGAAATACTGTCTGAGGATTTCAGGCTTCATGTTGCTAACAAATATTAAGGATTTTCATCCGTCAGACACTGGCAGTAAATTTCTCTCTCCCTCTTTTTTTTTTTTTTTTTTTTTTTCCATTTGTCAGGTCGTGGGGGAATAAAGTTCAGACCTCCTTAGAGGTAATGAGCTTTGAACATTTGAATGGATTTCCTTTCTGCAAACAGACCTTGGAAAGCAGGTTGTCTAGTGACATTCCAACATATAAAACTGTCCACCCTCCACATCCCAGGGAGGGTGATGGTAGTTGGAAAGATGGTTACTTTAGTGGGTGCTCGGCAAGGCATTATAGCAGTGTTGCTGTTGGAATGGAGCCTCTCGACAGAAAAACACAGACTACCAATACATCTTTACCTTCTCATTCCAAATGTAACTGGACTCACTTGCAATTTCTTGTTGTTGTTATGGGGAGGAAAAGAAAGGGATGCTTAGCAACACTCGTGCTCTCATTTTCTTTAAAAAATTTTCTTTTAATGTTTATTCATTTTTGAGAGACTGACAGAGCAGGAGCAAGGGAGGGGGAGAGAGAGAGGGAGACACTGAATCTGAAGCAGCCTCCAGGCTCTGAGCTGTCAGCACAGAACCTGATGTGGGGCTAGAACTCACAGACCGTGAGATCATGACCTGAGCCAAAGTCGGAAGCTACTGAGCCACTCGGGCGCCTCAGTCTAATTTTCTTTTAATAAGCTTTACTTCTCCCCCTCCTTCTGACTACTTCCTCTTTCTTTCTCCCTGGTTCAAAATGGAAGGGAAAGGAAGACAGATGGGCCACTTTGGTGTTCTAAGCAGGATCCAGTCAAGGCTGATGGTAAGGAGCAGAGACACTATTCTCCTTCTTTTTGGTGTGCTCTCATACCCTAAGTTGGAACAGGTTTATCGCCACCACATAAACATGATTCCCATGATCACTTTTTAAAAATGTTTTTATGTAATTTTGAAGGGGGGAGGGGCAGCGAAAGGGGGATAGAGGATCTGAAGCAGGCTCCACGCTGACAGAAGTCAGCCCAACATGGGGCTTGAACCCACAAACTGTGAGATCATGACCTGAGCCAAAGTCTGACACTTCACCGATAGAGCCACCCAAGGGCCTCCCATAATAATTCATTTCTTAACTAAATAGCGTCAAGGACCCAGTTGCAGGCCCCTATTTGCTTTTAACTCTCCCTCACTTAAATAAGATACGAATCTAAGAATCTGAGGCAAGTACCTAGCCATTAAGGAAGCACATTCTTTCCTGACAGTATATGTAGTAAACAAAAACAATGAAATGGGTGAAGTGATGGCTGACTGCACCAGGGCACAGAGGAGTGGAAACTATGAGTGAACATCAGACTTGGCATTTCAGTTCCACTGTTAGTGACACAGAGTGAATTTGCCCTCTCTCTCTCTCGTCATTCCCCAGAACCAATCCTAGGATTGGTTGCTTCCATGGATCCATGTATACTTAAACACTCATGCCCTAAGCAAAAGAATAGGAATCACAAATGATTTCCTTTAATATCATTCCGCCAAATAGCTCCTGTTAAATCAAAATACACCAAGTGGACTTTATTGGCATTAAGTGACTTGAATACCATCACAAAAGTAAGGGATAGCAAAGTCCAAACATGTAAAATGGAGTTAAATTAACCAAACTAAGCAAAAGAAATGTACCCCCTTCTCCAAATAAAGCTCAAAAAGCATGAATATTTCATTGCATGTTCTATGGATTAAAACAAAACCAAACAGAATTTGAGTTATTATTTGAATAATATATGGAGACCATTCAATTCCAAGGGAGATTTTATGCTTAAAAAGTTTAAAATCTAGCAAAGAAATAAGGTGTATGCTTAGTAAAATTAAATAGCATAAAAATAATAGTAGTAGTAGGCAACAACATAGAATGTTAAAAAGGCAGTAATTCATTAACAAATGAATGGTACATCATGTCCTATGTGTTTATAGAAAGAAGTGGTCACTGCTGGTCTAGAAAAGTGAAGGAGGATTCTTTTAGCTTTGAGAAATAGATAAATTTAAATGATTATATGGTAATATCACTGCCTTTTCCTAGTTCTTAAGTGTACTTTCCAGAGGTATCTTACTTTGATCTCATGCATTTTCTAAGGTAAGTGGTTTTATGCATCTTGATCTTGATTCACAAGAAGCCTAAAACATGTCATAAAAATGAAAAAAAAGTTAAAAGGCATCTTTGAACTCCAACCTCTTCAAAGAGTGGAGTTAAATGAACAACTATAAGAAGCAACAATAACAAATCTTTGTTGGTACCACTAGACTTTGTTTTGAAAGTCATTTTAATAAATACCAATGCCTAGCAATGTGGTTCCCAGGTGCAGTATGTTTGATATTGCATTTATACCTATATTTATCCCTGCCCCCACCAAATTGCCAAATCTTTATTGGGTACTTACTTTATTTATTATTATTATTATTATTGTTGGGGGAAAGGGAACTTACTTTAGGGATAAACTTGGTGTAATGAACTGGAAAACAAACACTATGAAAAGACACTGATATTTGGCTATACTTTATTACTCTCAAAGTAGGGAAGAGACAAGGATATTCAGAACTAAGGTAAACAATGTGATAGAATAGTTACAAACAAAGGGTATAGGAATCATTTCTGACCTTGGGATTAGAGAAAATACCCTAGAGGATATGACTTTGGTCCTTGATGAATTTTGACAGCGGAGAAAAAAAACCCGAAGAATTACAATTCTTTATAATTACATACTTATACATAGAATAAGTAAATCGATGGAATAAGTGTGTGAATAGCTCGAGTAAGATGCTGAATAATTTGGAGCATCAAAAGAATAGAGAAGAAAATTGTCAACAATCTTTCGTGAAGACAGAGAATTTGGACTTCACCCTTTTTGCAATGAATTGGAATGATTTTGAGTCTTGATATTTTTGATATTGACTGGTGTTTACAAATGAATTTGACCAGATATTTGTAGCAAAGAACAATTGAGAATAAAGTGCATTAGTTGTAGTAGAAGATATGAAGCATGGAATAAATGGGAACAATTACACTGGGACTATGGTAGTAAAAATGGAGAGATTAAAAGAATGCTACATACGAACAAGTAATGGGAATTGGGAATGATTGGGTATATTAAAGAACTAAAACTATAGGGTGATTAATGACTAAAGTTACTCCTTTATGAGATGTTGTTGGTCAGGGTAAGCTAGTTTCTGTGATAAACCCCAAAGTGTGACTGAACACAATAAAAATGCATTTTTTTTTTTTTTTTTACCTACATTCTAAGAAGAATTGACAAAGGAGTGATCAGTTCTGTTCCATGAAACAATTCAGGGGCCCAGGCTCCTTCCATTTGGAGCTCCACAAACACCCAGGATCTTGAATTCCTATACTGAAGCCTCTGCATTTGGCCAACAGATGAGGTAGAGGAAGACAGAATGGAATATTTCATAAGGCTTTAGGATCAGACTCAAGGGTTCACATACCTTCCACCCAAATTCCATTAGTTCGATCTAAGTCGCATAATCCATTTAACCTCAAGGGAGTCAGGAAATGTGTGACATGAAGGGATAGAACGTGAATATTGGTGAACAATTGGCTCGTTTCTGCTACAATGATCAGTACATAGCAATGGCATGAACCAAAAATTTTAAAAAGCAAGTTTGATGGGAAGCAAAGAAGAGTTCACGGTTGAACATGTTTAGCATTGCATGCATGTTTAGCGTTGCTCTGTGCTGCTGAAAATATTCTGCAGGTTGTGCTAACTTTGAGTTTGAATATCAGGGTGGAGTTTCTGATGCGGGAATTATTAGTACAGAGGTGGTAGTATAAACAAAGTTGTTATTGAATAAAAGGGAAAACCATGGATGAACCGGTAGGGGCCACATAAGATAAGACAAGCAAAGGAGGTTGAAAAACGGCAGTCAAATGTGAGGAAACAAAGAATGGAGAAGACAGTCAAGGGAGCCAAAGGAGGCTAGAGCAAAAAGGGAGAGGAGTGCAGGCCATCACATACTGCAGGAGAGAGGCTGAGGAGAGAAAGACAAAGAAATGGGAATTGGTGAAGATTAACACACTTGCTGGAAAGTACAGGGAAGATAAAGGGGCAGGAGACTAGGAAAAGGATGGCACTAATTAGCAATGCACACAAATACTGCCAAAGCGTGTTTTTTTGTTGAATTATACAGTAGATGGTGGATTCCAGAAATGTGAAAAGAGCATCGACTTGAATTTGGATTACGGCTTCTAATTTAGATCTGCTGATCCCTGACTCCTTGGGTTAAACATTTAATCTCAATTAGTTTCCCCACATGTGAAATGATGCAATTGGACTCTATGTTTTCTAAGACCCTTCTCTCTTTACATATTTGAGTTGAATTATTAGTTAAGGCAATGCAGTATAATCATGAACAAATGAGCTCTGCCTTAGTATCATTCCTGTGATGCAGCTTTGATCAACTCATTAAAATTCTCTAACCTTCATTTCCTCCTCTATGAAATGATAACAATAGCATCTACCTCTTAGGAGTGTTTTAAGGTTTAAAAAAGTTACTGATCAGGGGCGCCTGAGTGGCTCAGTCGGTTGAGCATCTGACTTCAGCTCAGGGCATGATCTCACGGTTCATGAGTTTGAGCCCCATGTCAGGCTTTGCACTGATAGTGCAGAGCCTGCTTTGGATTCTGTGTCTCCCTCGTTCTCTCTGCCCCTCCCTGGCTAGTACATGTGCATACACACTCTCTCTCTCAAAAATAAGTAAACATTAAAAAAAATTTTTTTTAAGTTACTGATTAGAGGCAGCTGGGTGGCTCAGTCAATTATGTGACTGACTCTTGATTTTGGCTCAGGTCATGATCTCATGGATTGTGGGATTGAGCCCACATTGGGCTTTGTGCTGACAGTGTGGAATCTGCTTGGGATTCTCTCTCTCTCTCTCTCTCTCTCTGCCTTTCCTCCGTATTCTCTTTCTCCCTCAAAAATAAATAAACTTTAAAAAAGTTACTGATTACAATACGCATAGAATAATGCCAAATATCTAGTAAATAATTCTAAATGTGTGGGCTAGCAAGACTAGGAGAATAGTTAGGCCATTGGGATGGACGTGAGAGAGAGTGAATTCAGAGGAGGTTCTTGGCATGAAATTTTGGAAAAAGAACAGCTTGTAACATCTAGGAATTGTCTGATTCTTACTGATTATACAAAGAGAACATGTGTGGGCCTAACAAGGTTAAAAAACAAGACTGGAAATTTATACATGCATTTGCAGCAGACATTCATGAAGACTTATAACCTATTCAGGCTGTTCTTGGTGCAGGGAAGAAAAGAGAAGTAGATAAGGAGTGAAAAGTCTAGTTTCCATATTTATACAGTGTAAATGTCTAAGTTGCCTTTGGTTTCTACCCTACATGGTCTTAAAACAATGGAGAACAATCTTGTTCTCTAAATGATTGTATGAGCGTTCAAAGGCTTACTAAAATACAGAGGGGAAATAACACCAGAAAAGAGTTTTGTTTCTTTTTTGTGTAGCCTGAAGTAGGCAGTCTGAAAAAGACCAGCAGTAAGCACTTGAAATATCCACTTTTAAATGCCTCTGGTAATTTTTCACATACACAAAAAAGGCACTCTTGTTTATTTGAGGAACAGAACTGGAAAAAAATATATGCACCAGAAGCAAGACAAATCAACATCCTCGCTATAGAATTAGTTGGCTGCAGACAGTGTTTTATGGGTGGTTTCACTACTACTTTAATTAACTTCAAACAAGGAATACATTCTAGCTTTGCTCTTTTTCAAGTGTGTGAAGCTGGATTCCGTATGTGTGATGATTATAACATTGAATTCCACCCTTTGGGAAATCAACCTGACATTGCTCTGAATTGCCCATTGAGTATACAAGGCATTCAAGTCCTTTAAATTATAAAGGACAATGTAAGAGAGTCTTTCCTTCCATGTCCTGATTGGCTATTACCTTGTTCCTTCAAGCCAATAGCATTAACAAGTTCAATTAGAAGGGCTAATGCTGGAGCTGGGGATTGAGACTGAGCTGATTGAGGAAGTATAAGGAAGACTAGGAATATAGTATTATAGCTGCAATCAGTATTTTTAAAGCTATTGAAGTTCTTCAGAAAGACCTAAAAAGAATTAAAATTCCATTGTGCCTTAAATCTTTACTTAGTGGTTTTTTTTTCCCCCTTTAGCTTTCTTCAGTGTGTGAGATGTATTCCTTAATTTTCTTTGTGGTATCCATATATTCCTATGCTATCTGTGGAGTTACTCTTTATTAAGCACTTGCTATGTGCTAGGCAATGTGCTTGCTAAGTGCTTTGTATATGTTACTCTCATACTCTTAATATTCACCCTGATAGTTATCATAATCCCCACTACACAGATGAAAACAGCGAGGCTAAGAATTGGTAAGAGCTGCTATTTGAACACAAACTCTTATATCCCAAGTCAGCATATTTTATAATCACAAAGCTACATAGCTTATCAGTCACCACATAAGAAAACCAAACCAAACCAAACAAACAAAAATACCAAAAACCAAAAGGCAAAAAATCCAAAAAACAAAACAAAACAACCCAAAAAAGGATTAATTTTGGAGAGACTGATACTAAGGGTGGGCTGAATCTTGTGTCAACAATTAGCTGAGCTTGTCTTTGGGAATTTCATAGGATCTATGCTGAATTGCTTTTTCTAAAGTTTTAAGAGAGTTAGAAAAAAATTTTTTTTTTTTTAAATGAAGCAACGTAGCTGAAGAATTCTCTCCCATGCTGGACAGAAAATAGGAAGGTGAATAGGGGTCATATTATGAACTAGAAGCAATTTTTATTACTTCTCAGCTGTAGGTAGATCATTTGGCCTCATGGAGTTCTTTCTCTTTCATACCACCGGAATCTGTGGTCAGTTTGCAAAAATGGAGAAATGGAGATGTTCCATGTGAATTTTGGCTGCAGCTGGAAACTTACTTAGCTGGGAAAGGAAGAGATTTGTCTCCTGAAAAAGTCAGCTTTTCCTAACTCTGGAATATTGTATGAGAAGCTGAAAATGGTAATGTCCTGCCAACTTCCCGCTGTAAAATCAAAGTCTCTTCACCCCTCTTACCATCAAGAGAGCTGCTATTAATTCTCACTGTGATTTTTCTAAGGTGAAACACAGATGCATGTAAGCTCCACAGGGTGCGTGACTTCGGAAGAGGTCAGTAATTGTCCCACCCAGCAAGAATCACTCACAAAGATGAATTGTTTTGGCTCTTGTTTTTTTAGTGAGCATAAATTCATCAGTGTTCCTTCATTCTCCATGGATACAGAGACAGACAGGAGACACATGGCTGGGCTACTGCCTCTGGAGATGTCCTCCCCCCGATTAGGGATCCAGGCAACTGAGTGTGTGTCTGTGGGTCCGTGTACATTGTTATTCTGAGAGAATTAGTGATACAGAGGAAGGAGAGGTGGCAACTTGTTCAGCACTGATCCTTTCTGACCTTTCTCTGTCATTTCAGTGAGCCAACTTCTTTACTCTGGAGAATAGAGGAAGCACTTCTCTAACGTGAGATTTGAAGACCTGGTTAGAATTCCAGCTGCCCCTCAGTATGTGTAGACCCTGGGGTGGCCACTTGACTTTTCTGAGCCTTAGTTCCCTTAGTTACGAAATCAGAGCTACCATGCTTATCTTACAGGTTTGTTGTCAGGACAAAAACGAGAGGATGTACAGGAAAAACTGTGACAGTGACAGCTAGGGCATCATACAGCTCTAGTGAGGTATTAATTGCATTGTCTTTGGGTAGGTGTGTTGAGTCCTGCTTCTTCCCTTGCCATGGGCCCACTTACCCGGACAGGGATTACATGCATGGGGTGGCCAAGGAGAGAGGTGGAGGTGAGGGAACCAAGGCTGATCTGTGAACTACTGCTAAAGCAAGCCAGGGCTTAATCCTGCAAATATTTTCCGAGCTTTCCTTTAACATGAAAGCCAATCCTAAGTTTTGGGAATTACCTGTACTCTTAGACCTCTAAAGCTCAAGTGCTTTGTAACTTACCATAACTTTTGATGCTCTTTTGGGTTTATTTAAATCAGATCTTATGTAGACATTAGGGATGGAATGAAGTAGAAGGGAAGATCAAAAAAATTAAAATTTCCTTCTGACCTCATACTTGTTAGGGGTAACTTTGGGCCCTATGTCAATTTAAGACATCCTTAGGGATAAGATAAATCAAAAACCATGATCTTTCTTTTCTTTCCCTTGTTTTTTTCTTCCTCTCTTTCTTTTTTAAATATAAAAGCTACAGTTAAGTTCACTGGGACATTTTCTTTTAAGCTTCATGGATGTTGCTAAAGAGATTCTTAGTTTTTTAAGCTTTAATTTATTGATTTTGAGAGACAAACAGCATGAGTGTGTGGGGGGGGGACAGAAAGAGTGAGAGAGAACCCTAAGGAGGCTCTGCACTGCTAGTGCAGAGCCCGACATGGGGCCCGAACCCACAAACCCACGAACCACGAGGTCATGACCTGAGCTGAAATCAAGAGTTGGACGTGTAACCTACTGAGCCAAACAGGAGCCCCAGTCACTAAGGAGATTCTGATCATGAATCAGTCACTGAGAGCTTAGCATTACTGCTACTAGGTAAATTTCTGTATTGACATTTCACTTGGAAAAGCAAAGGATTGGTAAGAGATTGAGTTATAAAATAGGTAAAGATCTTTGGTTTACAAGTAGCTTATTTGTGTGTGTGTGTGTGTGTGTGTGTGTGTGTGTGTGTGTGTATTGCAGATGTTTCACTGAAAAGGAGTCAAAATACACTCCCTTAAAATAAGACTGGATTTGATGTCAGAAAGTGACTCATTAACCCAAAGAAGAACACAGATTGTATATATTCAACTCCAGTGTGCCAGAGTACAAATCTAAAGAGACTCATCACACATTCTCTCTTTGTTAGAGTTTATATTGTTCCTCTTCAGCATTGAGAAATGTCCCTTGCGAAAAGCACTTCCCCACTAGTCCATAGCCAGCAGGGAAAGAATCTTCTTTAGTCACTGAGACCATTGAAAACATCTGGTTGATTAACAGATGTTAATGCCAGAATAGCTTTGGTTTGATCAATGATGTAATCAATCATGAAAGTTATAATTTTAGCAAGGTTTAGACTGTTCCATTAAATAAAGATGGAACATGTCTGATGTTCCAGATTTTCAGAAAAAAATATATTTCTCCAAAACCAGTATTTGCGGAACATCTGCATACATACAATTTTAGATGTGATTTTTAACATGTCCATATGGCAACTACCTTACATAAAAATGATACAGTGGGGGAAAACATAGAGATTTTTTTCCCCTTGTAATTGAGGGGAGGATAAAAATTTAGTCTGATTTTATGGATTAAAGAGACAATAGAAAATATATGAGTTGAACAGCCAACTGAGGTTCAATTATTTTGTTTGGGAGGAAATTGTTTAATGGATTATTTTGTGTTTCAGATATTCATATTGTGGTATATGAATGTGATGTTTAGTTTTACTTTCTGTCATTAAACAGAAGGAGCAACAACACAAAAAATGAAAAAGTGAACACAATAACAAGAAACCAAAGTAAAATGAAAAGTAAGCATTTAATCCCATTCCTTTACAGTAGGAAATTATGATGACAGATCAAAAAGAAACAAACAAAAATTATGATGTCAAATCTAAATGCGAAGAAAGAATGCAACTCATCAGGAATATGGCAAGGGAAGGAGACTGAAGGTGGATGAACAAAGGAAAAAAATTGAGTATTTCGTGGAAAAATTTTTGAAATGAATTTGAAGATGAATTATTTGCCTACAGGTTGTTCCTAAGATAGCAGAAAAGAATGGCTTTCAGAAAATTTCTCAGAAGGATACCTTCTACCTAGAGAGCTGATTACTTGCCATCATGATGAAAAGTCTGAGGCCTCCCATCAATGGATTGCATCCACAGATGAAGTACAACACTGGCAATTGGATGCACCTAGGTCCCACCCAATCTGTAGCTAACAAAACTTGCAGAATCAATTATTAGTTAACTCTTTGTTATACTGTTTGCTATACTGAACTCAGATGTGTCTCTTTGTTTCAACTAGTGCTATATGTAGACACAATCAGAAATAGAAACTAGAGCCTCTCCATTTATACATGAAGACCACATGGTTTGAGTGTTTCTTACATTCTAAGGGTTTTACATGTGTTCAACTCATTTAAGCAGCACAAAAACAGCAGGGAAGATATAATTATTTTCCCTCTTTGCGGATGAGAAAGAGAAGCCCAGAGAGCTTAAAACTCACCCCATATTTCATGGCTGTTAAGTGGTAAAATTAGGGTTCAAACTCAGACACAGTTGTAACCACCACACTATATTGATGTCTTACAGTTTTTATTAAACCGTGACTCAAAAAGAAATTTAAGGAATTTACTACATTGTTTTGGTCATAGAGTTTTGCTGAATGCAAAGCAGGGGTAGCCAGATTTGATTCCTGATTATAAGAAACAGTGTGCTTCGCTCAGATAAACAATTTACTTCTCCCCACCCCTAAGGCTCAAGCATATTAAACATGTTCTGACATAAGCTTATTTTTCCTACTTATGTTATTTTGGAAAAACCAAAAAAACAAAAAACCAAAAACTGTTGAGAATAAATTTTAAGCCCAGTGTTTCAAAGACTTTGATTAAAAAAAAAACAAACAATTTTCCAAATGTCATCCAAGGGGAGTGCTCTCTAAAACCATTTTGTTAAAGACACTTAAGAGCCTATATTAGCAAGGAGAAACATTTATGTCTATGAAATAAGGGCAACTGGGTGGCTCAGTTGGTTAGGTGTCCAACTTTGGCTCAGGTCATAATCTCGTGGTTCGTGAATTTGAGCCCCATGTCAGGCTCTGTGTTGACAGCTCAGAGCCTGGAGCCTGCTTCAGATTCTGGGTCTCCTTCTCTCTCTGCTCCTTCCCTGCTCGTTCTCTCCCTCTCTCTTTCTCTTTCTATCTCTCTCTCTCTTTTTTTTTTTTTTTTTAACGTTTATTTATTTTTGAGACAGAGAGAGACAAAGCATGAATGAGGGAGGGTCAGAGAGAGAGGAAGACACAGAATCTGAAACAGGCTCCAGGCTCTGAGCTGTCAGCACAGAGCCCAACGCGGGGCTCGAACTCCCAGACCGCGAGATCATGACCTGAGCCGAAGTCGGACACTCAACCGACTGAGCCACCCAGGTGCCCCAAAACTTGGAGTTTTTAATATCAGAGCAGGCAGATTCAGAAAGCAAATGTCTAAAAATCTCACTCCCATGCAATGAATTTTCCTTTCTAAATTCTTCAAAGTTTAATATAGCAGTAAAATATTAAATTAAAAATTGATATTCAGTAAATGTGAAAAATCAGCACGTTTTGGTGTTATCTATTTTTATCTGTCTATGTAAAAGTAACATTGTTAAATTTCTTTTTTTTTTTTTTATTTTTTAATATATGAAATTTACTGTCAAATTGGTTTCCATACAACACCCAGTGCTCATCCCAAAAGGTGCCCTCCTCAATACCCATCACCCACCCTGTCCTCCCTCCCACCCTGCCCTCCCTCCCACCCCCCATCAACCCTCAGTTTGTTCTCAGTTTTTTAACAGTCTCTAATGCTTTGGCTCTCTCCCACTCTAACCTCTTTTTTTTTTTTTTTTTTTTTTTCCTTCCCCTCCCCCATGGGTTTCTGTTATGTTTCTCAGGATCCACATAAGAGTGAAACCATATGGTATCTGTCTTTCTCTGTATGGCTTATTTCACTTAGCATCACACTCTCCAGTTCCATCCATGTTGCTACAAAAGGCCATATTTCATTTTTTCTCATTGCCACGTAGTATTCCATTGTGTATATAAACCACAGTTTCTTTATCCATTCATCAGTTGATGGACATTTAGGCTCTTTCCATAATTTGGCTATTGTTGAGAGTGCTGCTATAAACATTGGGGTACAGGTGCCCCTATGCATCAGTACTCCTGTATCCCTTGGATAAATTCCTAGCAGTGCTATTGCTGGGTCATAGGGTAGGTCTATTTTTAATTTTCTGAGGAACCTCCACACTGCTTTCCAGAGCGGCTGCACCAATTTGCATTGCCACCAACAGTGCAAGAGGGTTCCTGTTTCTCCACATCCTCTCCAGCATCTATAGTCTCCTGATTTCTTCATTTTGGCCACTCTGACTGGCGTGAGGTGGTATCTGAGTGTGGTTTTGATTTGTATTTCCCTGATAAGGAGCGACGTTGAACATCTTTTCATGTGCCTGTTGGCCATCCGGATGTCTTCTTTAGAGAAGTGTCTATTCATGTTTTCTGCCCATTTCTTCACTGGGTTATTTGTTTTTCGGGTGTGGAGTTTGATGAGCTCTTTATAGATTTTGGATACTAGCCCTTTGTCCGATGTGTCATTTGCAAATATCTTTTCCCATTCCGTTGGTTGCCTTTTAGTTTTGTTGGTTGTTTCCTTTGCTGTGCAGAAGCTTTTTATCTTCATAAGGTCCCAGTAATTCACTTTTGCTTTTAATTCCCTTGCCTTTGGGGATGTGCCGAGTAAGAGATTGCTACGGCTGAGGTCAGAGAGGTCTTTTCCTGCTTTCTCCTCTAAGGTTTTGATGGTTTCCTGTCTCACATTCAGGTCCTTTATCCATTTTGAGTTTATTTTTGTGAATGGTGTGAGAAAGTGGTCTAGTTTCAACCTTCTGCATGTTGCTGTCCAGTTCTCCCAGCACCATTTGTTAAAGAGACTGTCTTTTTTCCATTGGATGTTCTTTCCTGCTTTGTCAAAGATGAGTTGGCCATACGTTTGTGGGTCTAGTTCTGGGGTTTCTATTCTATTCCATTGGTCTATGTGTCTGTTTTTATGCCAATACCATGCTGTCTTGATGATGACAGCTTTGTAGTAGAGGCTAAAGTCTGGGATTGTGATGCCTCCTGCTTTGGTCTTCTTCTTCAAAATTACTTTGGCTATTCGGGGCCTTTTGTGGTTCCATATGAATTTTAGGATTGCTTGTTCTAGTTTCGAGAAGAATGCTGGTGCAATTTTGATTGGGATTGCATTGAATGTGTAGATAGCTTTGGGTAGTATTGACATTTTGACAATATTTATTCTTCCAATCCATGAGCAGGGAATGTCTTTCCATTTCTTTATATCTTCTTCAATTACCTGCATAAGCTTTCTATAGTTTTCAGCATACAGATCTTTTACATCTTTGGTTAGATTGATTCCTAGGTATTTTATGCTTCTTGGTGCAATTGTGAATGGGATCAGTTTCTTCATTTGTCTTTCTGTTGCTTCATTGTTAGTGTATAAGAATGCAACTGATTTCTGCACATTGATTTTGTATCCTGCAACTTTGCTGAATTCATGTATCAGTTCTAGCAGACTTTTGGTGGAGTCTATCGGATTTTCCATGTATAATATCATGTCATCTGCAAAAAGCGAAAGCTTAACTTCATCTTTGCCAATTTTGATGCCTTTGATTTCCTTTTGTTGTCTGATTGCTGATGCTAGAACTTCCAGCACTATATTAAACAGCAGCGGTGACAGTGGGCATCCCTGTCGTGTTCCTGATCTCAGGGAAAAAGCTCTCAGTTTTTCCCCGTTGAGGATGATGTTAGCTGTGGGCTTTTCATAAATGGCCTTTATGATCTTTAAGTATGTTCCTTCTATCCCGACTTTCTCAAGGGTTTTTATTAAGAAAGGGTGCTGGATTTTGTCAAAGGCCTTTTCTGCATCGATTGACAGGATCATATGGTTCTTCTCTTTTTTTTTGTTAATGTGATGTATCACGTTGATCGATTTGCGAATGTTGAACCAGCCCTGCATCCCAGGAATGAATCCCACTTGATCATGGTGAATAATTCTTTTTATATGCTGTTGAATTCGATTTGCTAGTATCTTATTAAGAATTTTTGCATCCATATTCATCAGGGATATTGGCCTGTAGTTCTCTTTTTTTACTGGGTCTCTGTCTGGTTTAGGAATCAAAGTAATACTGGCTTCATAGAATGAGTCTGGAAGTTTTCCTTCCCTTTCTATTTCTTGGAATAGCTTGAGAAGGATAGGTATTATCTCTGCTTTAAATGTCTGGTAGAACTCCCCTGGGAAGCCATCTGGTCCTGGACTCTTATTTGTTGGGAGATTTTTGATAACCGATTCAATTTCTTCGCTGGTTATGGGTTTGTTTAAGCTTTCTATTTCCTCCTGATTGAGTTTTGGAAGAGTGTGGGTATTTAGAAATTTGTCCATTTCTTCCAGGTTGTCCAATTTGCTGGCATATAATTTTTCATAGTATTCCCTGATAATTGTTTGTATCTCTGAGGGATTGGTTGTAATCATTCCATTTTCATTCATGATTTTATCTATTTGGGTCATCTCCCTTTTCTTTTTGAGAAGCCTGGCTAGAGGTTTGTCAATTTTGTTTATTTTTTCAAAAAACCAACTCTTGGTTTCGTTGATCTGCTCTACAGTTTTTTTAGATTCTATATTGTTTATTTCTGCTCTGATCTTTATGATTTCTCTTCTTCTGCTGGGTTTAGGCTGCCTTTGCTGTTCTGCTTCTATTTCCTTTAGGTGTGCTGTTAGATTTTGTATTTGGGATTTTTCTTGTTTCTTGAGATAGGCCTGGATTGCAATGTATTTTCCTCTCAGGACTGCCTTCGCCGCATCCCAAAGCGTTTGGATTGTTGTATTTTCATTTTCGTTTGTTTCCATATATGTTTTAATTTCTTCTCTAATTGCCTGGTTGACCCACTCATTCGTTAGTAGGGTGTTCTTTAATCTCCATGCTTTTGGAGGTTTTCCAGACTTTTTCCTGTGGTTGATTTCAAGCTTCATAGCATTGTGGTCTGAAAGTAGGCATGGTATAATTTCAATTCTTGTAAACTTATGAAGGGCTGTTTTGTGACCCAGTATATGATCTATCTTGGAGAATGTTCCATGTGCACTCGAGAAGAAAGTATATTCTGTTGCTTTGGGATGCAGAGTTCTAAATATATCTGTCAAGTCCATCTGATCCAATGTATCATTCAGGGCCCTTGTTTCTTTATTGACTGTGTGTCTAGATGATCTATCCATTTCTGTAAGTGGGGTGTTAAAGTCCCCTGCAATGACCACATTCTTATCAATAAGGTTGCTTATGTTTATGAGTAATTGTTTTATATATCTGGGGGCTCGGGTATTTGGTGCATAGACATTTATAATAGTTAGCTCTTCCTGGTGGATAGACCCTGTGATTATTATATAATGCCCTTCTTCATCTCTTGTTACAGCCTTTAATTTAAAGTCTAGTTTGTCTGATATAAGTATGGCTACTCCAGCTTTCTTTTGGCTTCCAGGAGCATGATAAATAGTTCTCCATCCCCTCACTCTCAATCTAAAGGTGTCCTCAGATCTAAAATGAGTCTCTTGTAGACAGCAAATAGATGGGTCTTGTTTTTTTATCCATTCTGATACCCTATGTCTTTTAGTTGGCGCATTTAATCCATTTACATTCAGTGTTATTATAGAAAGATATGGGTTTAGAGTCATTGTGATGTCTGTATGTTTTATGCTTGTAGTGATGTCTCTGGTACTTTGTCTCACAGGATCCCCCTTAGGATCTCTTGTAGGGCTGGTTTCGTGGTGACAAATTCCTTCAGTTTTTGTTTGTTTGGGAAGACCTTTATCTCTCCTTCTATTCTAAATGACAGACTTGCTGGATAAAGGATTCTCGGCTGCATATTTTTTCTGTTTAGCACACTGTAGATATCGTGCCAAGCCTTTCTGGCCTGCCAAGTTTCAAAGGAGAGATCAGTCACGAGTCTTATAGGTCTCCCTTTATATGTGAGGGCACGTTTATCCCTTGCTGCTTTCAGAATTTTCTCTTTATCCTTGTATTTTGCCAGTTTCACTATGATATGTCGTGCAGAAGATCGATTCAAGTTACGTCTGAAGGGAGTTCTCTGTGCCTCTTGGATTTCAATGCCTTTTTCCTTCCCCAGTTCAGGGAAGTTCTCAGCTATAATTTGTTCAAGTACCCCTTCAGCACCCTTCCCTCTCTCTTCCTCCTCTGGGATACCAATTATGCGTATATTATTTTTTTTTAGTGTATCACTTAGTTCTCTAATTTTCCCCTCATACTCCTGGATTTTTTTATCTCTCTTTCTCTCAGCTTCCTCTTTTTCCATAACTTTATCTTCTAGTTCACCTATTCTCTCCTCTGCCTCTTCAAGCCGAGCCATCGTGGATTCCATTTTGTTTTGCAATTCGTTTAAAGCGTTTTTCAACTCCTCGTGACTGTTCCTTAGTCCCTCAATCTTTGTGGCAAGAGATTCTCTGCTGTCCTGTATACTGTTTTCAAGCCCAGCGATTAATTTTATGACTATTATTCTAAATTCACTTTCTGTTATATTATTTAAATCCTTTTTGATCAGTTCATTAGCTGTTGTTATTTCCTGGAGATTCTTCTGAGGGGAATTCTTCCGTTTGGTCATTTTGGAGAGTCCCTGGCGTGGTGAGGACCTGCAGTGCACTTCCCCTGTGCTGTGGTGTATAACTGGAGTTAGTGGGCGGGGCCGCAGTCCGACCCGATGTCTGCCCCCAGCCCACTGCTGGGGCCACAGTCAGACTGGTGTGTGCCTTCTCTTCCCCTCTCCTAGGGGCGGGATTCACTGTGGGGTGGCGTGTCCCGTCTGGGCTACTTGCACACTGCCAGGCTTGTGTTGCTGGGGATCTGGCGTATTAGCTGGGGTGGGTAGGCAAGGTGCACGGGGGCTGGAGGGGCAGGCTTAGCTCACTTCTCCTTAGGTGATCCGCTTCAGGAGGAGCCCTGTGGCAGCGGGAGGGAGTCAGATCCGCTGCCGGAGGTTTGGCTCCGCAGAAGCACAGAGTTGGGTGTTTGCGCGGAGCGAGCAAGTTCCCTGGCAGGAACTGGTTCCCTTTGGGATTTTGGCTGGGGGATGGGCGGGGGAGATGGCGCTGGCGCCTTTGTTCCCCGCCAAGCTGAGCTCTGCCGTCCGGGGGCTCAGCAGCTCTCCCTCCCTTTGTCCTCCAGCCTTCCCGCTTTCCGAGCAGAGCTGTTAACTTATGACCTCCCAGACGCTAAGTCGCGCTTGCTGTCAGAACACAGTCTGTCCGGCCCCTCCGCTTTTGCCAGCCAGACTCAGGGGCTCTGCTTGGCCGGCGAGCCGCCCCTCCGCCCCGGCTCCCTCCCGCCAGTCCGTGGAGCGCGCACCGCCTCGCCGCCCTTCCTACCCTCTTCCGTGGGCCTCTAGTCTGCGCTTGGCTCCGGAGACTCCGTTCTGCTAATCCTCTGGCGGTTTTCTGGGTTCTTTAGGCAGGTGTAGGTGGAATCTAAGTGATCGGCAGGACGCGCTGTGAGCCCCGCGTCCTCCTACCTCTCTCTCTCTCTTTCAAAAAAAAAAAAAATAAACATTAAAACAAAATAAAAAACAAATGAATCTATGAAAGGTACCATTGTGGCAAGTGTCATATAATCTTTTGCTAGTTCAAAGTTAGGGAATATTTTCCTTCTTAGAAGCACTGATTCTTAAAAATAACCAAAGAAATAAGCTCCTTGTTTCACTGATACCAAATTTAGTTTAAGAAAGAGGGGATCAACAAACAAAACCAGGTTTTAACTTTCTTTCATATTATTTTGGAACATTGTTTTCTTAGTAGTATTAAATGCCATGTATAATTTGTCAGAGTTCTCCAGAAAAACAGAACCTATAGGATGTATACATACATATATATACATAATGCATGTATGATATCATATATATTGTATCATATATGTACTATATGTTTATGAGAGAGAGAGAGAGGAGCATGAGAGAAATTTATTTTAAGGACTTGGCTCATGTGATTGTAGAGGCTGGCAAATCCAAATTTTTTAGTATAGGCCAGCAGGCTAGAGACCCAACTTATATTTCTTAGGTCTAAAGGCAGACTGCAGGCAAAAAAATCCCTTCCTTGAGGACATGAATCTTTTCTCTCAAGGCCTTTACCTAATTGGGAGAGGCCCTCCTACATTATGGAGGGTAATCTGCTTTATTCAAAGTTTACTGATTTACATGTTAATTTCATTTTAAAAATACTTTGACTGTAATATCTAGACAAGTGTTTGAATATCTGGATATCATGACCTAGCCAAGATGACACACACAAATTAAAAAAAAAAAATTGTTTATTTTTGAGAAAGAGAGAGAGAGAGAGAGAGAGAGAGAGAAAGAGAGAGAATGAGTGGGAGAAGGGCAGAGAGAGAGGGAGACACAGAATCCAAAGTGGGCTCCAGGCTCTGAGCTATTAGCAGCCCCGATGTGGGGCTTGATCATGACCTGAGACTAAGTTGGATGCTTAACCGAGTGAGCCACCCAGGTACCCCATTTTAATTAAAAGAAAAAAAATAATGTTTAGACACACAAAATTAACCATCACACAATGAGAACATTTCTTCTGAGCATTTGTTTTTGGCAGAAGAGACACTGACCTCTTGTACCCAAATTCAGAGCCAGTAAATGAACATTTAAGATGTAACAACATCTGAAGGTTGCTCAGTAGGTTAAGTGTGCAACTCTCGATTTCTGCTCAGGTCATGATCTCATGGTTCGTGAGGTTGAGCCCTGTGTTGGGCTCTGTGCTGACAGTGCAGAGCCTGCTTGGGTTTCTCTCTCTGCCCTTCCCCCACTTGTGCTCTCTCTCAAAATAAATAAACTTTAAAAAAAAGGTATAACATCTTATTTCACAATTTATTTCTATTATATATAGACAGGTACATTTGTCAGTTATATATCTCTCATTTGGAATGGCTAGAGAGAATACTGATACTCAAAGGAGTGGAGAGCAAGATACTTGCTTACACTCAAATGTTATATTCTATGCCAGCTTTGATGTCTGTGTGTGGGACTGCACACTACATGTGAGATCACTTTATTATAAAGACTTTTGGATTACAGTCGAAACAGAGCATGAAGAAGTCTAAGATGGATGAGCCTTATCCTGGATATCATTGTGGAGTGGTATGCACCATTGTGAGGGATCGGCATGGAGCAGATCACGTTGAGGAGTCCCTTTTATTGCTTGTGGTGTTTTAGAAAGTTAACATCCAACCTTCAATCTTTTATTATTTTTATGTGACTTTAAAAAGCCACATTTCTGTGAAGCTGCAGGGCTTTTGAAAATGAATTCAGCTGACACATTGAATTGGGAGGTATCAAGATAGATGGCAGATTCATATTCCAGTACGTCACATGACTTGCATCAATTTAGTGTGTCAGCTAAAAAGTTTAAGGAGAGGGGAAAAATCAGTTAAAGAAATTTCATCTCTTGTAAAACTGGATTTAGGAAACCTGTGGTTATTAAAGAAACTTTATATCGTGAATCGTCATAGAGGTTTTAAAGACTGTAAATATAGTGATATTTCTGTTTAAATTTGGATGTCAACACAGTCTGTGGCAAAGATTTTGAACATTTTGGAGTCCAAAGAAGAAAAGCAGGGACACATGAACAAACAGTGATAGATGCCAGGGAGAAGATGAAGCCTGTCCATAATTTAAGATACGAGTATATGGGTGATATGACTTGGAGAAATAGAACTACCATGATTTTGTATGGCAGAAAGTTCAGCTCGATCAATATGGAAAGTCAAATTTTGTGAAGTTTTCTAATATTTAGTTCATATAACATCATGTTAGGAGCTAACACTTTTTTTTTATTGATATGGGAAAAAGTTTGTATACTGATTGGAATAAATACACAGAGACAGGAAATTTTGTGATATGGGAGAAGTAGGGAACAAATACTAGAGAAATGTCTTTGGGTAGGCAAGAAGAAATGGAATTCAGTTTACAGGTAGATTTCTATTACCACTGTGTGGTCTTAGAAAGCCACACAAAGAGTTGAACTCTAGAAATAGAATGGAAGGCAGGCTATATGGGCACAGATGTAGGTGAGCTGGAAATTGTACTGACAGGAGCTTGTGAAACACCTTTTCTAATTGTTTTTTTATTTTCTTATTTGTTTTTTTTTTTTTATTTTAGGGACAGAAGAGATCATGCAAGAAGGGGAAAGGGGCAGAGGAGCAGAGGGAGAGAGGGAGAGAGAGAGAGAAAGAGAGAGAGAATCTTAAGCAGGCTCCACACTCGGGGTGGAGCCTGATATGGGGCTCAATTCCACGACCTGGGATCATGACCTGAGCCAACATCAAGAGTTGGACACTTGACTAAGCCACCCAGGAAACCCTATTTTCTTAATAAATGTAAAGCAACATCATCAGTTGAAAATGAGGAGAATGGGGAAGATGATTGGAGGCTGTGACCAAGGTATGAAGTAGCTACTAAGCTATTTCGAAATGGAATGGAATGAGGAAATGAAATAGGACTTTCAGGTGGAATTGAGAGCTCTTTGTGGATGGTGGTCATGAATTTAGAATGAGGATAATCAGCAGGGTGTATGCTTTTCTCCAACCACATTCTGCTACGTGGGCACTGGTATGAATAGAAAGAGAATTGAATTTAATCAGGGTTAAATTTCCAAGCAAATAGGGTCAATGGAGAGTAGGGCAAATGAATTGACTAGGTCTATGCAAGAGAATAATCGTCATTATAATAAGAACCTAGCATCTAAACTGTGTAAGGAAACAAGTAAAAGTGTAAAAAGTATGGAGAAAAATGAAAAGATTATAAGACCTAATGACTTAAGGGCCTTTGCAGTTGGGGTTCTAAAGGCAGTGAACTGGAAAGACAGGAGGTGGTGCTTGGAATTGAGGATATAGAAGAGATGTAATTGGCATAAAAGGCCTAGGATATGTTTATAGGAGTGAGTAAATGAGGTAGGAAGGGAAGACCATTGGAGGAGAAAAGGGCAAGTAACTGAAAGCTTCTGTATTGGAAGTATCATCAATACAAAATATTGAAATGATCAGGAATTAATCTAGGAGGCTCATTCCATTCTTGGACAAGACGACTGATTATTTGAAGGATGTTGCTGACTTAATTTTATATATTTCAATGCAAATGCATTGAAAAAGCTTAAAAGTTCTTTTCTTTGGAATTTGAAAGCATGAATAAAGAATTCTGTGAAAATACAATGATTGCCAGCCCTGCAAAATGTTTGATTCAGTATTCAAAAATTAATGTTAAAGATTTTGAATATTAAAAATGATAAGGGAGATTTCTATTACCAGGTATTCTAATATGCTATAATTGAAATAAAAACAAGATAATAAAATAATATGATAATGGCCCACAAATTAACTGAAAGATCAACTGAATAAAGAGCTCAGGATACACAAGAGCATACTGGATTGACTGTTTGATAAAACTGGCATCACAAATAAATATGTTGAGAAAGTTTTATTTAATACCTGAGTCTAGCTAGCTGTTTAAACGTTTAAATAGTTAACTGTTTGGGAAAAAACCAGATTCCATAACTTACATAAAGATGAAAATTTTTAAAAAATAATGAAAATGAAATAATGAAAAAAATAAACCATAAAAAAACAGAAGATAACTCAGGAGAATTATTTTTTTGTATTTAATACAGATAGGGAAGGGACTTTTTCTGTGATCTGATAGGGTTGACATTTATTTTTTTTTAAGTTCATTTATTTATTGAGAGAGGGAGAGAGAGACAGAGAGAGAGCATGAGCAGGGGAGGGGCAGAGAAAGAAGGAGGGAGAGAGAATCCCAAACAGGCTCTGCACTGTCAGCACAGAGCCCCATGTGGGGCTGAAAGTCACAGACTGCAAGATCATGACCTGAGCCGAAACCAGGAGTCATACGCTTAACCAACTGAGCCACCCAAGTGACCCATAGGGCTGACATTTTGAAAAGGTTACTTTGGCTATTGTGTGGAGAGTGATTGAGAAGTATAGGGTAGAATCAGAGAGCTGAACTGGCAGGCTATCTCAGCGTGCAGGTAAGAAATGGTGGTGCCATACGTGAATGTAGCGGCTTCTGGTGGAGAAAAAAAAACACATAGGTTTGAGATGTGCATCAATAGATTATACCCCTAGCCCCAATTTTCAATCTCATCCAACATTCTCTTCCCTAAGATGGAAAAACCCACACTCAGAATTTGAATTTTTCCTGTATCTACAGTTATTTGGTGATCTCTGCTGTATCATTTCTTATTTTGTGTATTTTAGTTCATTACTTTTTCTTTTTTCAGGTTAGGTAATGTCTTGTCTCCTTGCCCTCTCTGACATAATTACAGATCCTCAAAAATTTGTAAAAATAGTGCAGCCCTGTGTATTCTTCACCTAGCTTCTCCCAAAGGTAACATTTTTTTCTTTCTAGTTGATCAATCATAGATAGAATGTCTTTTTCTACCAATATTTCTATCTGTTTTGCCTTGCTTTACTGTCTTCTATCTTTGAGTATTTCTTTGGAAAAAATTCATGCCAGCTGCTATTTCCCCCCTTTGTTAGTGAATAGACTTTTGACTGGCTATTTTAGGAAATTTTATTAAACTTACTGGGATGGGTTTCAAAAGTGGTCATTTTGTGACTATCTTCCTGGGACATAGTTTGCCCATTATTCTGTATATTCCAATATTCTTTGATTTCTAGGATTATTTTTTAAATTATTATTTTAAGTATTTTAAAAAATTGGTCAGTATTTTAATGTTCCTTTTGAAGAACTTCATTTCCACTTATGTTTGATTACTGCATGATGCCTTTCTCATTCACTGCCTTGTGGAAATTATCTTACATCAACTAATATTATTCTATCATATGTATGTACATAATTTATTCAAAAATTCCATTATACATGGCTTCAATTATTAATGTTTACTTTTTAAGGGTCAAGTTTATATATTTGATATATTCTAAAATTTGTCTTTTTTGGTCTTTAATTCTAGGAATTTTGACAAGTGCATAGTTGTATAGTCACCACTACAAACAAGAACATTTCTACCACCACAAATGTTTTATCAAGCCTAGCCAATCCTCTCCCCACCCTTCAGTCCATACCAACCCTTGATATGTTTTCTGTCCTACTGATTTTGCCTTTTTGGGAATGTCTTATAAATGGAGTAACATGTAATGTATATAGTAGTAACTCATAGATTCAACTTATATTTTCCTAATGGCTAATGGTGTTGACCATATTTTCATGTGTTTATTTTCAATCTGTATATCATATTTGTGAAATATTTATCCAAATTCTTTTCCATTAACAAAAAAAAATTGACTTGCAAAGCCAACTTACTCTAGCCATCCTGTTCCATCTAAGGAAAGGATAAACCAAAAAGAATTAGTGAGATTCACAGTCCAGAAGCAAACATTCATTAAAGGAATTGGACCTAATCATAGGACTATAGAATACTTCCCCTACCCTAACACCTTACCAACATTAGTAAAAACATATTTACAACGGTTTCTTCTACTTAGTATATCATGCCTGCCTATCAAGAAGAAACTATAAGACATACCAAAAGGCAAAAAACATAATTTTAAGAGACAGGAAAAGCATCAATATCAGACTCAGATATGCCAGGCATGTTGGAATTGATGGACCTGGAATTAAAACAATTATGATTTTTTAAATTTTTTTTAATTTTTAAAAAATGTTTATTTATTTTTGAGACAGAGAGAGACAGAGCATGAACGGGGGAGAGTCAAAGAGAGAGGGAGACACAGAATCTGAAGCAGGCTCCAGGCTCTGAGCTGTCAGCACAGAGCCTGACGGGGGGCTCGAACTCACGGACCGTGAGATCATGACCTGAGCTGAAGTCAGACGCTTAACCAACTGAGCCACCCAGGCACCCCAAAACAATTATAATTAATATACAAAGGACTCTCGTGGATAAAGTAGACAGGATGCAAGAATAGATGGGAAATCTCAGCAGAGAGAGTGAAATTGTGAGAAAAAAAGAGAAAAAGAAATGCTAGATATCAAAAACATTGTAACAGAAGTGAAGAATGCCTTTTATGGGCTTAATAGTAGATAGGTCATGGTTGCAAAAGGAATCTCTGAGCTTGAGGATGTCTCAGTAGAAATTGCCAAGACTTAAAAGCAAAGAAAATAGACTACAAAACAAGAGCAGACTATAATAAAACTATGAGATAGCTTAAAAGGCGTAATACACACACACACACACACACACACACACACACACATATATACACACACCTATGTATAAGTGAAATGAATAACAGTAATGACACAAGAGACAGGAAGGAATTAGGATTGTTCTGTTATTATAAAATATTAGTACAACCTTTGAAGTATAGTGTTATTTGAAACTGGAGTTGGATTAGTTGTAAATATATATTGTAAAATCTAGGGCAACCACTAAAAATAGTTTAAAAAAAAGAGGGGTGCCTGTGTGTCTCAGTCATATTGAGCATCTGACCCTTGGTTTTGGCTCAGGTCATGATCTTATGGTTCGTGGGTTCAAGCCCTGTATTGGGCTCTGTGCTGACAGTATGGAGCCTGCTTTGGATTCTCTATCTCCCTCTCTCTCTCTCTGCTCCTTCCCCTCCCCTAAAAATGAATAAATAAACTTAAAAAAAAGAAGCATGAATAATATGCTAAGAAAGGCAGGAAAAGTGAAACATAAAATGCTCAATTAAAATGATAAAAGGCAGAAAAAGTCTTAAAGACAAAAATAGGGACAAAGAATGGGCAACAAATAAAAAATATGTGAAGATTAAACAATAGACCTCTTAATATCACACAGACTAAAGAAGAAATTTCAGATAAAATTTAAAAATATTTTGAACTAAATGAGGGTAAAAGTACAACTTACTAAAATTTGTGGAGTATATCAAAAGCAGTGCTTAGAGGCAAATTCATAGCATTAAGTGCATAAAAGAAGAAAGATCGAAAATCAAACATTTAAGCTTCCACTTTAGGAAAATAGAAAAAGAAGAGCAAATTGGAATCAAAGTAGGAAGAAGAAAAAAAGTTAATAAAAGTGAGAGGAGAAATCTGCAAAATTTAAAATAGGAAACCAATAGAGAAAATCAATGAAACAAAAAAACTAGTTCTTTGAAAAATCAGTAAAATCAATAAATCTCTAGCAAGGCTAAGTAAGAAAAAAGAGAACACATACCATGAATATCAGGAAGAGGAGACATCACTAAAGTCCCCACGGATGTTAAAAGGATAGTAAAGAAATACTATGAACAACTCTATGCCCACAAATTTGATAATCAAAATGAAATGGACTAATTTCCTAAATGATACATTATACCAAAACTTACACAAGAAGAAACAGATATTCTGAATAGGCCTATATCTAGTAGAGAAGTTGAGTCTACCAAACCCACAGTTAGCATCATACCCAATGACAAAAAAATGAAACAAGATCAGGACCAAGACAAGGATGCTCACTCTGGCCACTTGTACGAAACATAGTATTGAAAGTCCTAGTTAGAGCAATTAGGCAAGAAAAAAAAAGGCATCTGAATTGGAAAGGAAGAAGTAAAACTGTCACTATTTGCAGATGACATAATGGTATATATAGGAAACTGTAAAAACTCTACCAAAACACTACAGACTAATCAACAAATGCAGTAAAGTTGCAGAATATAAAATCAAAATACAAAAATTGGTTGCATTTCTATACACTAATGAACTATCAGAGAGAGAAATTAAGAAAATAATCCTATTTACAAATGCATCCAAAAGAATAAAATGTCTAGGAATAAATGTAACCAAGGAGGTTAGAGGCCAGAACACTGAAAACTATAAAACATTGAAAGAAATTGATGAAGACATAAATAAGTGGAAAACTATCCCATGCTCATGGATTGGAAAAAGTAATATTGTTAAAATGACCATGATACCCAAAGCAATCTATAGATTCCATGTAATCCCTAGCAAAATCACAATGGCACTTTTCACAGAAATAGAACAAACAATCCTAAATTTCTATGGAACCACAAAAGACAAATGGGACCACATAAAACTAAAAAGCTCCTACACAACAAAGAAAATCATTAACAAAATTAAACAACAGCCTATTGAATGGGAGAAAATGTTTGCAAATCATATATATCCAAAATACATAGAGAACTCACACAATTCAATAGCATAAAACAAAAAACCAAAAACAACAACAACAGAACAACCTGATGTAAAAAATAAGCAGAGGACCTGAAGAGACATTTTTCCAAAGAAGATATGCAGATGGCCAACAGGTATGTAAAAATAGGCTTAATGTCACTAATAATCAAGAAAATACAAATCAAAACCACATAAGATATTACCTCCCACCCATTAGAATGATTTTTATCAAAAAGAAGTAACAGGTATTGACAAGGATATGGAAAAAGAGAATCCTTGTGCATTGTTGGTAGGAATGTAAATCAGTGTAACCACTGTGGAAAACAGTTATGGAGGTTTCTCAAAAAATTAAAAAGAGAACTACTATATGGCTAGCAATTCTACTTCTGAGTATTTAGTCAAAGAAAACAAAAACACTAACTCAGAAAGATATATGCACTCCTATGTTTATCACAGCATTATTTACAATAGTCAACATAAGGAAGCAACCTGTGTCCATCAAAGGATGGATGGCTAGAGAAAATGTGGTATACATATATAATGGTATATTATTGAGCCATAATAAAGAAATCTTGCCGTTTGCAGCAACATGATTGGACCATGAAGATATTATACTAAGTGAAAAAAGGCAGACAAAGGCAAATACCCTAATATTTCACTTATATGTGAAATCTATATCATATATATATATCTATATATATCTAAATCTAAATCATATATATGTATATGTAGATACTTATAAAAGTAATATGATATTGTATGTCAATTTTATCTCAATAAAGAATAGTAAGAATAAAAAAATGAGCCAATGATCAATAAACTTCCAAAAAGAGGGCACCAGACCCAGATGGATTCCCTGTTGAATTCTAACAAATATTTAAGGAAAAAAATTATACCAATTCTCTATAATCCCTTTAGAAAAGAGAAGCAGAGGGAATACTTCCTAACTCATCCTATAAGAGTAGCATTACTCTAATACCAAAGCCAGGCAAAGATATTACAGAAAAGGAAAACTATGGACCAATATCTCTCATGAACACAGATGAAAAATCTTTTTGTTAAATTTTATTTTAAATGTTTATTTATTTATTTTGAGAGAGAGAGGGAGGAAGAGAATGAGTTTGCACAGAGCACGGGAGGGACAGAGAGACAGGGAGAGAGAATCCCAAGCAGGCTCAGCACTGTCAGTACAGAGCCTGATGTGGAGTTCTCCCATGTATTGTGAGATCATGACTTGAGCTGAAATCAAGAATCGGAGGCTTAACTGACTGAACCATCCAGGCACCCCAAGCATGAACCACTTTCAATATTATACTAGAAGTCTTAATTAAGACAGTAGGAGAAGAAAACGGCACAAATTACAGATTGTCAGGGAAATAATAAAGTTATTTTTGTTTATAGACATCTTTGTTCATACACACACACACACACACGTATATATATATATGGAAATTAAACAACACCCTTATGAGCAACCAATGTGTCAAAAATAATAACAAGGAAAATTAAAAAAAATCTTAAAACCAATGAAAATAAAAACACAATGTATAAAAACTTATGAGATGCAGCAAAAACCGGGCTAAGGGAGAAGTTTGTACTGATAAACTCTAACTTTATAATTCAAGGAACTAGAAAAAAAGGAACAAACTAAACCAAAGTTAGCAGAGAGATGGGAATAATAAAGATAAAAGTGGAAATAAATAAAGACCATAAAAACTATAAAAAGTTCAACAAACTTTTTTTGAAAAGATAAACAAAACTGACAATCTTTAGCTAGACTTACCAAGAAAAGAAGACTCAAATAAATAAAGTTTTAAATGAAAGAAGAGACAGATTACACAGAAATACAAAGGACCATAGGAGATTACTATAAATAATTATCAGCCAAAAAATTGGATGACCTAGAAGAAATGCATAGATTTTAAAAACATACAATCTACCAAGTCTGAATCATGAAGAAATAGAAAATCTGAGTATACCAATAAAAGTAAAGAGATTGAATCATTAATCAAATGTCTTACAACAACAACAAAAAAGCCCAGGAGTGTATGTATGGCTTTATTGGTGAATTCTACCAAACATTTAAATAATTATGACCAATTCTTCTCAAACTCTTCAAAACAATTGAAGAGGAGGGCATACTTACAAACTTATTTTATGAGAGCAGCATTTCCCTGATACAAAAGCTAGATAAATATGCTCTATTAAAAGAAAACTACAGGTCAATATTCCTGATGAATACAGATGCAAAAATTCTGAAGGAATTACTAGCAAACCATATTTAATGCTACATTAAAAGGATGATATACCATGGCCAAGCAGGACTTATCTCTAGAACACAAGGATGGTTCAACATATGCAAATTGATAAATGTAATACATCACATTAATAAGATGAAGGACCAAAAATCATATGACCATCTCAATAGATGCAGAGAAAGTATTTGACAAAATAAAACATCCATTCATTATGTAAACGCTCAGTAAATTGGGTGTAGAAGGAACATACCTCAACACAATAAAGGCTGTATATGACAAACCCATCGCTAACATCACAATAGTGAAAGGCTGACACCTTTCCCTCTGAGATTAGGAACAAGAGAAGTGCTCCCACTCTTCCCACTGCTATTCAATGTAGTACTGGAAGCCCTATCCCAAGCAATTAGGCAACAACAACAACAACAACAACAACAACAACAGGTATCCAAATAAAAAAGGAAGAAGTAAAATTGTGTATGTTTGATGATGACATGATATTGTATATAGAAAATCCTAAAGACTCTGCCAAAAATCCTGTCAGAACTAATAAACAAATTCAATAGTTTTAGGATACAAAATCAACATACAAAATCAGTTGTGTTTTAATATACTAACAATGAACTATCTGAAAAAGAAATAAAGAAAACAATCCCATTTACAATAACATAAGAAACATAAAATACTCGGAATGAATTTAACCAAGGAAGTGAACAATCACACTGAAAACTATGTCATTGATGAAAAAAAAATTGAAGCTGACACAAATTCAATGATATCCTTTCTTCACGGATCTCAAGAGTTAATATTGTTAAAATGCCCATACATTGAATCTATAGATTCAATGCAATTCTTATCAAAATTCCAAGTTTTCACATACATGTAAAAAAAAATCCTAAAATTCACATGGAACCACCTAAGACCCTGTAGAGCTAAAGCAATCTTGAGAAAGAACAAAACTGGAGGCATCACACTTCCTGATTCAAACTATATCACAAAATTATAGTAATCAAGACAATATGGTATTGCCAAAAAAACAGACATGTAATCCAATGGAACAAAATTGAGTGCTTAGAAATAAAGACATATATATATGGTTAACTAATATCTGACAAAGGAGCCAAGAATGCCCAATAGGTAAAGGATAGTCTCTTAGTAAATGATGCCGGGAAAACTGGATATTCATATGCAAAAGAATGGAATTGGCCCCCTGTATTATACCACTTACAAAAATTAATCTGAAATGGATTAAAGACTTGAACATAAGTCCTGTACCTAAAATTCCTAGGAGAAAACTCATGGAAACAGCTTTTTGACATTGGTCTTGGCAATGGTTTTCTTGGATATGATACCCAAAGCACAAGCACCAAAAGCAAAAATCAACAAATGAGACTACATGAAACTGAAATATTCTGCACAGCAAAGGTAATATCAACAAAATGAAAATGTAGTCATAGAATGGAGGAAAATATTTGCAGACTATTTATAAGATAAAGGTTTAATGTCCAAAATACGTAAGGAACTCATGCAAGTCAACAGCAAACAAAAACAAAAACAGAGACAAAACAACCCCCCTGAAACCAAAATGAAACAACAACATAGAAACCCACAAATAAACATATTAAAACATGGGCAGAAGGTTTGAATAAACATTTCTCCAAAGAAAACACATAAACGCCAACAAGTCTATCAAAAGATGCTCAATGTCACTAATCTTCAGGTAATGCAAACCATAACAAAAATGAGATAGAACCTCAAATTTGTTACAATAGCTGTCATCATGTACGCAAGCAATAACAAGCATTGGTGAGGAAATTGAGAAAAGGGAAAACTGGTACACTGTTCTTGGGGATGTAAATTGGTATAGCCACTATGAAAAACAGTATGGAGTTTCCTCTAAAAGTTAAAAATAGAACTACCATATGACCCAGCAATCCCACTTTTATGTATATACCCAAAAAAGAAAAAAGAAAAAAAGAAAGGAAAGAAATAACTGTCTTAAAGAGATATCTGCATGTTCACTGCAACATTATTCACAATAGCCAAGACATGGAAACATGAGTGTCCATTGATGGGATGAATGGGTAAAAAAAAAAAAAAAGTAATTTATATTTATATAATGGAATATTATGCAGTCATAAGAAAGGAAATCCTACCATTTGTGACAACTTGGATGGACCTTGTGGGCATTATGCTAAGTGAAATGAGTCACACAGAGAAAGAAAAGTATATGATCTCACTTAAATGTGAAATCTAAATACATCAAACTCAGGCACAGAGAATGGAATGGTTATTTCCAGGGGCTGAGGAATGGAGGAAATGAGATCATTGGTCACAGGGCACAAACTTTCAGTTATTAGATGAATAAGTTCTGGGGATCTAAGGTACCACATGGGACCCTAGTTAACAATACTGCAATATATATTTGAAAGTTGCTATGTGAGTAGAACTTTAGTGTTCTAACCATTGTATCAACAACAATAAAATTGTAATTATGTATGGTGAAGGATGTGTTAACTAACCTTACTGGGGTAAACATTTCACAATATATACATGTAAATTGTATTTGAATAAAGCTGGAAAAAGAGTGAAAGGTAACCCACAGAATAGGAGAAAATGTTTGCAAATTATATATCTGATAAGGGAGTTATATATAAAACATAAAATATTCTTATAACTCTATAATAAAAAGGCAAATAATCCAATTAAAAATGGGCAAAGGATTTATATAGTCATGTGTCCAATGAAGATATATAAATGGACAGTAAATATAGGTAAAGATGTTCAGCATCGTTAGTCACTAGGGAAATGCAAATCAAAACCACAATGAGATGCCATTTCTCATCAACGAGAATGGCTGCAATCTAAAAGATTGATCATACATCTCGACAAGATTGTAGATAAATCGGAAGCCCCATACACTGCTCACAGGAATGGAAATAATGGAAGGGTTTAGAAAATAGTTTAGCAGCTCCTCAAAAAATTAAACATAGAATTACTCAGCAATACCACTCCTAAGTCTATACCTCCCACAAAACAACATATATCCACACAAAAAGTTGTAGCTGAATATTCATAGCAGCATTATTCATAATAGCCTAAACGTCAGAACAATGCCTATGTTCCCAACTGACGAAATGATACACAAAACGCGGTATATGGTTTGGCCATAAATAGTAATGAAGTACTGACACATGCTGCAACATAGACGAACCTTGAAAACACACTGAGTGGAATAAGTCAGTCACAAAGTGCCACAAATTACATAGCTCCATTTATATGGAATATCCAGAATAGGTCAATGCATAGAAGCAACAGTAAGTTAGAGCTGGTGTTGGGGGTGTCATTGAGATGGAAGAGTTGGGGATAATATCTAAATGGTACCAAGTTTCTTTTTGGAGAGATAAAAATGTTCTAGAATTGATTGTGGTGACGGCTGCACGACACTATAAATGTAGTAAAAAATAATTGAACTGTACACTTTAAATTAATTGTATGTTGTGTGAGTTATATGTCAATAAAGCTGTTACCAAAAACAAAATCCTCAAGTGTTTATTTATTGTTGCCTTGGGTTTGGGGCAGTAGCTGTGGTGCCAGAGGACTTTTCTAGGTGTTTGTTTTCTACTCTTACCTTCTATCCTACATAGGCTTGCACTTGCTCAGAGGAAGGTCTGTCTCTAAGTTCTCCCCTATCCCCTACTGCTAGACTATGGTTCTTGCAATTCAGTACTTTTCCAGGCTAATCATGGTGATTCTGCTCCAGCCCCATAGGCTGGCCTAGTGTGTCTTAGGGTGGGGCTTTCTTGGTCCTCTTGTGTCTCCTCTCCATGGCAACCAAAGCCTTCTCTGTATCTGTGGAAAATCTTGCATAGAAAGGATTTTCTGACTTCCTCTTCAGTGGAAGTAACCTTTAATGGCATTAGTAATGAATCTAGGACCCCATGTAATTTTTTCTGTTTTTCTAAGAACAGTGGAATTGTTTTGTTTTTCCTTATATCCTTTCACCAGCTACTATGGGTCTTGATGTGTACGCTGCAGGTAACAGCATTTTAAAGGCCTTTTTAGAAGTTTAAGGCTTTGGTTTGAAATGAGAAAAATGTCTGTGGCAGGGGATTAGGCCTGGTGAGGTTCTGGGCCTTTTCTACAGACTCCAAATCCCCTCCTGCATATCTGCACTACAAAGCAGGTGTGTGGGGGAGGGTCATTCTATTCCCCCATCCTGTCACCAGTATTTCTTATGAACACCTAATGAGGTTCGGTTCAAAAGAGCCTCCACATGAACCCACAGGAGAAGCTTGAATAGCCAGCTCCTCTCCCTGTGCTCTGTCACAAGCAAGTCAGTCTGTCCATTTTGTCTCTCCTGGGAGGGTCCTGTCCATCTCTGGTCACTCACACTTCTCTACTGGGGTCAGGAAAAGTTAGAATTTTTTAGTTGATCCAGGTTTTTCTCATTGCTAGTGAGATCCATGCTTCTTTTGAAAAAATTAATTGTTAAGGGGCACCTGGGTGGCTCAAGTTGGTTAAACGTCTGAGTCTTGGTTTCAGTTCAGGTCATGATCTCCCGGTTAAGTTCGAGTTCTGCGCCAGGCTCTGAGCTTACAGCAAGGAGCACACTTGGGATTCTCTCTCTCTCTCTCTCTCTCTCTCTCTCTGCCCCTACCCTGGTCATGCTCTCTCTCGAAAAAAATAAATTAAATAAAAAAGAATGTCTTCTTTTCTTTAGATTTTTAACACGTAATATTCTAGGTTTTCTACAAAGGGTTTTATTTTTTCATTAAAAAATAAATTTAAGTGTATAATCCATTTGTAATTTATTTTTGTACATGGTGTGAGAAAGGGATATAATTTTGTTTTCTTTTTAAGGTATACCTATTGTCCATGTATCCTTTTAAAATATATATCACCTTGGGGCGCGTGGGTGGCTCAGGAGGTTAAACGTCTGACTTTGGCTCAGGTCATGAATTTATAATTCGTGGGTTTGAGCCCCATATCAGGCTCTGTGCTGACAGCTCAGAGCCTGGAGCCTGCTTCAGATTCTTTATCTCCCTCTCTCTCTGCCCGTCCCTGGCTCGCACTCTGTCTCTCAAAAAATAAACATTTTAAAAAGTAAAATATATCACCTTTCATCACTGAATTCAAATACCCCTTTGTCACATGTTAAGTTATTATATTTTCTTGGATCTATTTTTGGATTTTCTGTTTGGTTCTCATAATCTCTTTGTCTGTTCCTATGCATTATCACACTGACCATATTAAAGTGAATTTTTAGTATATTTTGATATCTGGTAAGGCAAATTCCTATACTAACTTTCCTCCTGCTTTTTTGTTTTATGATGTTCTTATTCTTATGTATTGATAACTAAACATCCACTTTAAGATACTTTTATACAATATCAAATCACATGATTTTAATTTTCTTATATTTTGGTTAAATTTCCACAATGAACATGAATTTGTTTTTTATAACTAGTAAAAGATACATAATATAAAAGACAAAAAAATAAAAAGGGTGACAAAATTGAGGGTAAATTCCCTGGTGCTTACTCTGGGCTACAAAACTAGACTAGATAATCATTTTGTAGGATCCAGGTGTTGAGGCAGATTAGAAGGGGAAAAAGGAAAAGCACTCTCTGCTTCTGAAAGTTATAAGAGCACAAAGCCGTGCACCTTAAGTGGCAAGTGGTACCACAATTCAGATCCCATGGAACATTTTTGCAATACGAAAGGAGAAATAATTTTTGGTCCCACACAGGGATGCCATGAGTTGTGTGTTGTGTGTTTTCCTTGTGCAGGTGCCATGCTAATCTTTTCTTTGTCATTCCAATTTTAATACTTGTGTTGCTGAAGCCATCATGAATTGTGGTTTGATATTGCAGCTTGATTAGAGCGCCTCGGGTTTTGTTCCCAGGTTATGTTTTAAGGAACACTAGAATCTCTTTCTTGATACACAGAGGTGTTCTTTGCTCAGATGGACGTGGGAAATGGAGCTCATTTTGATAAAATCTCTAAAGAAGATGTGCATGTAGCTTTGTTTCACTCTATACATCTTGACTTTAACTTCACATGGAATCATTTTTTCTGAGAATCTTTTTTCTGAGATACATCTTGAAACTTTAATGGAACCCACAGAAGATTCTTTGGAAGATATTGGTCCTGGAAGAGGTAGGGTGGGTATTGTCAGGTCAGATAAGCTCAGTAGGCAATGGATAAGGTAGAGGATGTCACTGATATCAAAATGTATTTATGGAAATTACTTATGGCTAAATTAGAAAAATATTTTAAAATCTCAGAAACATAAAATTGACCCAAGTTCTTGCAAGATCCATCTTTGGCCATAGATTGTGCCTTGATTCTGGAAAGCAGAACAATTTATAAGTGGAATAGTTAAAATTCTCAGTGCCCTTTCTAATAATGCCATAATTAAGTCATCATTCATTTTTATTTCTGTCTTGCATATTATTTTCCTTTGAGGCTGACAGTTGGTGTTTGGATTCCTTAAAAACAAGTCTCTTCCATGCTTTTCCCTCTTGTAAGACTTATTCTTCTCTGGAAAGATGCTCAGCATTATCTGAAAAGAGAAAATGCTCTCTGTGTCTCATTTTCCCAAGGCAATTACTAGTTAACTATCTTTGTCTTTAGCAGAATAAAGGTAAGAATACATATCAAGGTAGAAAAACTGTATGTACTTGGCTTCTTCTTTAACATTACCATTTCCTTGCATATGTATAGCTGTTCTTCTGAGGAAATCAAAGCATTTGTGCAACTATTTGATACTTGTGGTTAAAAAATACGTATAGATTATGTTTATCAATACTATATACATACATTCACAGGTAGACTTATCACTTAGTATTTATCCTAGTTTAAATTCCTGGGAACTCAGACAAGGCAGGTTTTAGGTGTAACAGCTGTGAGGTGTAAGTAGATCAACGGATGTAAAGGTTGAACGTTGGTTTATACTGGGTTGTGCTGCTAAGAGAGCTATACTGCTGAATCTCTAAGGTCTTTTCTACCTATAAGACTTTTATCCTCCCAGGGAGAAAGGAATAATTTGTCAAGTGAAGGCAATTGACTGTACATGTAAAAAAAGTGAGGCATGGCAGAATGAGCCCTGGAACTCTGGCCTTCTATTCCCCATCTATAATTGTCCCATCCAAACACTCCTTTTCATTTAATTTCTTTCCTTGTGGCTTGGGCTTTGGAGATTGGATAAATTAGAAAATGTTATTGTTTTGAGATATTTGAATTCAGATGGAATGGGTAATCAGCTAGTGACCAGAGGCTTCTGGAGCTCTAGGGAAACTGGTGCTGCCAACATCCCTGAGGCTTGACCACCTTCTGCTTGAGCAGATGGTAGGCAGAAACAACATCTTGAAAAGTTGAAGAAAGCCAAATTGAAAATGGTCCCTGGAATGTAAAGGGGCCATTCACTATACCTCTTGTGTCCGTTGATGATATATTCTACTTTTTCTCTTGCCCTTCATTGCCTAGAGCATCCTCTATTTCATGCTCTGTAGGGCTGACTTCTTTTTGTTCCTTCAAGGCTTAGTTTAAATATGGCCTCCTCAGTGTAGCCTTCCTTGACGATTCAACTTTCTAGGTTGCTTGACTCTATTATTCTCCACCTATGTATTTTCAAGTCATTTAGAAATTCACCACAATGTGCAGTTACTGTGTATTTTTGTTTGCTTACTTATTAATTATCTCTCTCTCCCTCTCTTACTAGATTGTAAAATCCATGAAGATTAAGACCACGTCTGTTTATTTTTCTGTGTAGTCAGTATGTTTTATGAATAAATATGTTTTATGAATAAATAACTCTAAAGCCTATATTCACATCATTTAAAAATTAACAATAGTACAGCCACCTGCCAAAACACATGCCACTTGGTAAAATACATAATGGACACGAAATACATGGTAGTGTAAAATGAAAAAAATTATTTTTAAAAATTAAAAATTATAGCATGTAGGGTTGAAAATATGCAAGCCTCTAAAATTGCTAAGAAGAGTAAGCACATGTTAAAATTACATTAGAAACCAGAAGACCAAAAAAGGAATATGCCTGCTGCCTAGAGGTTGAGAGAAGTTGTCAATATGTAATATTGATATATAATATGGAAAGTACAACCTAACTTTAATTTTTTTCTTTTCCTTCTCTATTTTGGATATTGACCTCTGGGCTAAATATGGGAGAACAGAAATACAAGTGTAGCAAACAGAGTATGAGAGAATAACAAACTGCTGTACAAATATTATGTTCTCTTGGCTATAATATATTTTATTCCAGGGAACAAGAAGATTCACAAAGGAATCTAAAGAAGTTTGAATTTAGGAAAATGGAGCATATGTACTTTTTCTTATTCCTCTCATTAGGTACAACTAAATGTGTTGAACATTATGTGTAATACAGCCATGAGATTCAGATAGACTGCGGGGGCAGGGGGAGGTAGAACGGCTCTCTTTCTCAAGTTGACAAACAATACATGGTGAATCCCCTAGGTTTTCAGTTTGCCTCATATGTCTCAGATGGGAGCAGTAACTTGAAAATGGGCACAGAACAAAAAGACAAAAAGACAAACAAACAAAACCCAGCCTGAACAACAAAAAAAAAGTGCTCTGTTTAGATGAAGGCCCAGGGAAAGGAGCATAACAGAATGAATTTTTTAAAGGCAATAATTACTCTTTTTCAGTCAAACAGCACAGAACATACTTCATCTCCACCCAACTACAATGTCCAAATCAGAAGTCTAGGCTTTCATTCTCATCAGGCTGAAATGAGGTACCTTAACACTTTACCACTGTGGTGGTGTCAGAGAAAGTTGAATATGAAGCCAAGAGTTTTACCCATTTTAGATGGTAAAATGATCCCTCCCTCCTCTCTTATGGTGGCAGCAGAAAAGATGCAGGAAGCCTGGACATTTCCCCCTACTCAGCTCAGCAATAATGAGGAAACCTACTCATTTCCTGCTGAAATGGTGTCAATACAGGCCTAGTGGAATCAGAACTTTCACCACCCACCATCCAGTAGTAACAAAGCCATCCCCTTAGTGAATTAGTGGAAGCCGCATGGGGAGCAATAATGAAGTGCTCCTTCCTGTCCCAGCCAGGGTGGTATCAGTAAGGGCCTACTGGGGAGCTGGAATTCCCACCTTTGCCCAGCAGTAATGAGGAGCTGCCCACCCCTAATTGGATGTCATTGAATGCCAACGAAGAATCATAGACATAGACTTCTATTTGATATGGCCACAATAGTACAGCACACTCCCACACCCCCTTTCCTTTTCAAGGAAGTGTCATTGAAAGCCAGATTAAAAAAAAAAAAAGAAGTTTTAAATAAGTCCAGAGTTTTAAAACATAATATAAAAATATCTAGGTTTTGGGAAGCCTGGATGGCTTAGTCAGTTGAGCATCTGACTCTTGATTTTAGCTCAGGTCATGATCCCAGGGTCATGGGATCGAGCCCCAAGTGAGGCTCCATGCTGAGCAAGGAGCTTACTTAAGATTCTGTCTCTCTTCAGATACCATATATTTTCACTCTTATGTGGATCCTGAGAAACTTAACAGAAACCCATGGGGGAGGGGAAGAAAAAAAATGAGGTTAGAGTGGGAGAGAGCCAAAGCATAAAAGACTCTTAAAAACTGAGAATAAACTGAGGGTTGATGGGGGGGTGGGAGGGGGGGAAGGGTAGGTGATGGGCATTGAAGAGGGCATCTTTTGGGATGAGCACTGGGTGTTGTATGGAAACCAATTTGACAATAAATTTCATATATTAAAAAAAAAAAAGATTCTGTCTCTCTTCCTCTGCCTATCTCCCCCTTCACATGCTCTCTCTCTCTCTCTCTCTCTCTCTCAAATAAAACTAAATTTTAAAAAATCTAGGTTTCAGTTGATAACTGTTCATCATAAAAATAACCAAGAAAATCTCAACTTGCATGAAAAAAGACAAAGACAATCAATTAATGCCAACAATGAGATGCAGAGTTAGAATTATCTCTAGGGATAAAGCAGCCATCATAAAAATGTGTCAACAAGTAGTTAAAAAAATGCTTAAAACAAATGAAAAAAATGGAACAAAGAAGCAGAAATTGTCAGCAAAGTAATAGAAGATGTAAAAAGAATCAAATGAAAGAATTTAGAAAAAAATGCTTAAAACAAATGAAAAAAATGGAACAAAGAAGCAGAAATTGTCAGCAAAGTAATAGAAGATGTAAAAAGAATCAAATGAAAGAATTTAGAACTGAAATATATATTAACTAAAAGAAAAGTACCAGTGAATGAACACAACAGCAAAATGTGTTCATTCTTAGTTCAAAACTGAGAAGAATCAGTAAATTTGAAGATAGAACAGTAGGAATTTCTTTAAAACAGAGAGAAAATATACAAAAAAAAAAAAAAAAAGGACAGAACTTTAGCAACCAATGGGACTATAACTAAATATCTGCATCACTGGAGTCCTAGAAGAGGACAAAGTGAGGCAGGAAAAGTAATTAAAGAAATAATGGCTGAAAACTTCTAATATGGTGAAAGACATAAACCCGCAGATTCAAGGAGCTGAAAGAACCCCAACATTATGACCTTAAAGAAATTCACATCAACCAGAGTGCAAAGTTCTGGAAATTAAAAACAAAGAAAAAATCTTGAAAACAGTGAGAAAGGAACAATACCTTACCACTTACAGGGAAAAACAATTCAACTGACAGCAGATTACTTATCAGAGAGCATGGATGCCAGGAAGAAGCAACACATAATTTTATTTATTTATTTTTTAATTTTTTAACTATTTTCTTTTAGTTTAGTTTATATTATTTTATTTTAATTTTATTTTTTTAATTTACATCCAAATTAGTTAGTATATAGTGCAACAATGATTTCAGGAGTAGATTGTTAGCGCCCCTTACCATTTAGCCCATCCCCCCCCACGGCCCCTCCAGTAGCCCTCAGTTTGTTATCCATATTTATGAGTCTCCTATGTTTTGTCCCCCTCCCTGTTTTTATATTATTTTTGTTTCCCTTCCCTTATGTTCATCTGTTTTATCTCTTAAAGTCCTCATATGAGTGAAGTCATATGATTTTTGTCTTTCTTTGACTAATTTCACGTAGCATAATACCCTCCAGTTCCATCCACGTAGTTGCAAATGGCAAGATTTCATTTTTTATGATTGCTGAGTAATACTCCATTGTATATATATATATATATATATGTATATATATATATATATATATATATATATATATATATATACACACCACATCTTCTTTATCCATTCATCCATCGATGGACATTTGGGTTCTTTCCATACTTTGGCTACTGTTGATAGTGCTGCTATAAACATTGGGGTGCATGTGTCCCTTCGAAACAGCACACCTGTATCCCGTGGATAAATGCCTGGTAGTGCAATTGCTGGGTCATAGGGTAGTTCTATTTTTAGTTTTTTAAGGAACCTCAATACTGTTTTCCAGAATGCCTGTACCAGCAACACATCATTTTAAAGTGTGAAAAGAAAAGGAATTTCAACCCCCAACTCTATATTCAGTGAAAATATTCTTTAGGAATGGAGTGGAAATCAAGACATCCTCAGAAGGAAGACTAAGGGACATGTTACCAGTGAACTTACTCTAAAAGAATGGCTGAAGGAAGTCCCCTAAACAGAAAGGAAATGACAAAAGAAGGAAACATCAAAAAGAGACAATGGGGGCTCCTAGGTGGCTCAGTGGGTTAAGCGTTGACTTCTGCTGAGGTCATGATCTGGCGGTTTGTGAATTTGAGCCCTACATCCAGCTCTCTGCTGACAGCTCAGAGCCTGGAGCCTGTTTCAGATTCTGTGTCTCCTTTTCTCTCTGCCTCTCCCAAGCTTATGCTCTGTCTCTCAATAATAAATAAATGTTAAAAAAAATTAAAAAGAAAGAAAGAAAGAATAAATAATGGAAAAAGTAAAAAAAAAAAAAAAATCATTCACCACCAGGGTGGTGTCAGTGACAATATACAAAAATATTAGGTTATTCTTAGTTGAGTATCTTAAATTTATGTTTGATGATTGAAACAAAAATTATACCACTCTGATGTGCATTTAAATGGATATAGAGGAGATATTTGACACATCTATTATAAGGGGGGAAAGGTAAGTTAAGGCATGGTTTCTACATTTCATTCAAATTGGTAAAATGTCAACATTGGTAGACTATGATAATTTATGTATATATAATATAATACAGCAACTACTAAAAAGCTATAGAAAAACATACACTCAGAAACTGTATTGATCAATCAAAATGAAATACTAAAAAAATATTCAAATAACTCACAGAAACACAGAAAATGAAAACAAAAATGATAAACAGAACACAGGGGTAACCTGGGTGGCTCAACGGTTAAGCATCCGACTTTGGCTCAGGTCATGATCTTATGGTTGGTTGGTTCGCGTCCCACATTGGGCTCTGTACTGACAGCTCAAAGCTTGGAGCCTACTTCACATTCTGTGTCTCCCTCTGTCTCAGCTCCCCACTCCCCCACCCCCATTTGCACTCTGTCTTTCTCTGTCTCTCAAAAATGAATAAATGTTAAAAAAATTTTTTTAAAAGAAAAAGAGAGAACACAAAATGGAAAATAAAATAGTGGACTTAAGCTCTAACACATTAATAGTTCCATTAAATAGAAGTGGTATAAATACAGCCATTAAAAGACAGAGATTGTCATAGTGAATTAAAAGACAGCCTATTCTGCCTACATGAGACACATTTTTGATTCACAGGTACAAACATGTTGAAAGTAAGAGGATGAGGAAAGATATATGATGCAGGGGAACCTGGGTGGCTCAGTCAGATAAATGTCCAACTCTCGATTTTGGCTCAGGTCATGATCTCACAGTTTGTGTGATCAAGCCCCAAGCTGGGCTCTGTGCTCACAATGCAGAGCCTTCTTGGGATTCACTCTCTCTGCCCTCTCTCTCTGTCCTATCCGCACTCATGCTCTCTCTTTCTCAAAATAAAATAAATAAATAAACTAAAAAAAAAAAGATATATGATGCAAAGACTTTTTGTCATTTTGTCATGGAATGATTTTGTCATTCCAAGAATGTTATATAAATGGAATCATACCATGTATAATTTTTGGAATTTGCTTTTTCCATTCACAAAATTATCTAGAGATTCATCCAGTTTGTGTGTATTGATAGGCTGCTCCTTTTTAATCACTAGAGTAGTATTCAATGTTGTGTATGTACTATATTTTAAATATTCCCATATTAAAGAGCATCTGTGTTGTTTACATTTTTTGGCTATTACTAATAAAGCTGCTATAGATATCCCCATATAGGTTTTTTTTGTGTGAACACAAATCTATTTCTCTAGGATAAACACTTAAGTCTGCCATTATAATTTTTGTTTTCCATTTGTTTTGTTTCTCTGTTTTTTTTTATTCTGCCTTCCTCTAAGTTACTTGAATATGTTTTTTAGAATTTTGATTTGTTTTATCTGTAGTGTTTTTGACTGTATCTTTTTGATAGCTTGTTTTAGTGGTTGTTCTGGGTATTACATTATATACACACAACTTATAGTGTATTCATGTCAACATTTTACCAATTTGAGTGAAGTGCAGAAAGCACCCCTTACTTTATGTCCCTATTCCTTTCTCATTTTATAATATGATCATCTTAAATATTTTATCTCTGCCCACAAAGATTTACATCTGACAGTGCTATAATTTGTGCTTTCATTGTCACATATCATCTAGAATACTCAGAAGTAGGAAAAGCCTTTTGTATTTACCTATATTTTTGTTTACTGTGTTATTCCTTCCTTATATTGCAAGTTTCCTTCTCATGTCATTGTATTTCTGTTTATTCATTCTTTTAGGGAAGGTCTGCTGATGACAAATTCTTTTTGTTTTTCTCACTTGAGAATACCCTGATTATCCCTTCATTCCTGAAGGATACTATCGAGGTAGAGGAATCTGGGTTGACAGATCTTTTCTTTCAAAACCTGGAAAATATTGTGACATTTGCTTCTAGCTTCCAAGACTTCTGACAAGGTATACACTGTCATTCTAATTGCTTTTCCTCTATAGATAAGGTGTCATTTTTACTTTTTGTTTTTTAAATTATTTTTAGGGAGAGAGCAGGAACAGGGGAGAGGGGCAGAGGGAGGGAGGGAGGGAGGGAGGGAGAGAGGGAGAGGGAGAGGGAGAGAGAGAGAGAGAGAGAGAGAGAGAGAATCTTAAACAGGTTCCATGCTCAGTACAGAACCTGATGCGGGGCTTGATCTCATGACCCTGGGATCATGACCAGAGCTGAAATCAAGAGTCTGACACTCAATCTACTGAGTCACCTTGGTTACCCAAGGTGTCACTTTTTGGTGCTGCTTTCAAGATTTTTTCTTTTTCTTTAGTTTTGAAAAGCTTACTTATTATGTGTTTTAATATGGCTTTATTTGGTTTTATCCTGCTTAGGTCTCATTCACTTCTTTTATTTGCAGGTTTGTGTCTCTTACCAAATTTGGAAAGTTTTGTGCAAAGAATTCTTTTAATTTTTTCAACTTGGCCTTTTTTCTCATATCTTTCCAACACTCAAATGGAATGAATGTTAAAGCTTTTGTTATAGTCTCACCTGTATTTTAGCTTTTCAGGTCATTTATTTATTTATTTAGTCCATTTTCTCACTGTAGTTCCAACTGGGCAATTTCTATTCCTTCTACTTTCCAGTTTACTGGCTCTTTTTTCTGTCTACTACATTTTGCTGTTGAGCCCATTCAGGTTTATTTTGATTATTTTTCAGTTCTAAAGTTTCCTTTTGCATTTTCTTTATGTCTTTTATTCCTTTGCTGAGACTTTCTTACTTTTTTCCCATTTGTTTCTAGCATTTTTTGTAATTTTTCATTGGGACATTATTATAATAGCTGCTTTAAAATTTTGTCAGGTAATAACATCTCTGTTATCTCAGTGTTGATATATATTGGCTGCCTTTCTTCATTCTGATTGAGTTCCTTGTGATATTTGGTATGATGAATGATTTTCCATTTAAACTTGGACATATTCATATTATATTACAGGACTCTGGTTCTTATTTAAACCTTCTATTTTAGTTGTTTTTGTCTGATGCCGCTTTGGCAGGGGGATTTGGGGGTGGCTGGGTGCTGCCTTCTTAGTACTGGATGGAGTTAGAAGTCCATGGTTCCTACTCACCATTCATTGACAGCTGAGGCTGGAGGAACCCCCTTGTGGGCAATGGTGGAAGTCCTGACTCTTGACTGGGCCTCCTCTGATGCCACCCTAGCAGAAACCAACTGAGGCACCTCTTCAGTGGAGGCTGGGTATTGAAATTCAGGTTTCTTCTGTAATGTCCTCTGATACTTCATGGGTGGGGACTTGTTATTAGTCAAAAGGATTCAAAGTCAAGCTACCATTTGGTCATCTCTGATACCACTTTGGTGGGGGTACTGAGATACCTGCCTATAGTGTCATGAAAGTGCAAATCTAGGCTCTCCTTTTGGCTTTTTCCAATGTAGGTGGGGATGTGGTCACAATTTGTTGCTGTTGTTGTTGTTTGTTTGTTTTTTCTTCTTGTGGTGTTTGACTGGAATGGAGTGATTTTTGTCTAAAAGTTTTCTGTTTTTCCTGGTCCTTGGAGAAAAGAAGGAAGGTTTTTGGGGGCTCTTTTTCTTTGTATGTGTTGGTGGTTCTGTACTGCTGTCTATCACAACTCTCTGTATGTATTATATAAAACAATAAGAAAACTCAGGGAAATCATTGTTGTGCTGTTCCTTATGTTCTGAGATTCTCAGCCAACCTATCTTCTCTCCATCTTTCAAAGTCTTCTTATGTTTATTTCATTTATAATGTCCAAGTTTTTAGTTGTACTTAGTGGGAGGGAAAGGGAAATAGGAATACTCTTTTTTAGAAATGTAATTTCCCACACTTATTTTTAATATACATGGATTTATTTCTTCTATCTTATTTGTTGCTATCTGTTTTACTTGCTTTTTGGTACTTTTTGATTCCTTTTTTATTCTGTCTTCTAACATTTATTCTTTTTACCATGGGCCACCACTGATTTAACATATATTCTTTCTATTTTTTATAAGTGTCCTTAAATTTTTAACATGCATACTTGACTTTTTAATTCAACAATTAATATAGAGTATACTCCTCCTTCCGTGAGAAAGATACAAGGATCTTAGGGCTTTTTAATTCCAATAGTCCTCTCTCTCACTTACAGTAGATGATTTATTTATATGTTTTATACTTTTTGTTCATGAAATGATTCATTGTTGAGATTTTTGGAGGGATTTCTAGGTTGCTTCAAGATACGTGAGAGGTTTTGTGTTTTATGTTAAGCTCACCGAGAGTTGTCACTGGTCAAGGACTATTTTTTTTATTAGCTTGGGATAGGTGTTCTTTAACCCTTCATATATAATAAATTAAGTCTCAAATGCATATAATACAAATTCTTAGTGAGAGGGATTCTTTCCAAGCACAGAATCTAAGCCATAATAAAAGAAAGAAGACCCAAAAAAACAAACTTCTGTGATTTTTCCTATACTGGTGTCCAGATATTTTTCTAGTATACCTAAGTGCTAAGTCTGTAATTCTACAAAAGTTCTGATTTCATATGGAAATCTCAGTTTCACCTTTGTACCCTGAAAAGGCCAAGGCTTATCTCTTACTCTTTCATGCATGTTGATAATCTAGTTCTTGTACTAGGTTTGGAAACTGACATCTCCTCAAGTTGCTTCAGGTAGTGAGTTAACCCATTGTTGGAGCTATTCAAGCATCTGTAAAAACGGCTTAGCGATTCTTCAAGATCCCTGTAACTTTAAGATGATTTTAAACTATATAAATACTATCTAGCACTGTTACTCTTGTATTGTTTATTTGAGATCATTATCTCAAGAACATTGGGTGTAAAATGTTCAGTGACCATACTAGGTGTTTGATGACACAGCATGATAACATGATATGGATACTGAAACAAACATATAAAAGGCACAATGAGAAAGCACTACATGAACAAAAGAAGTACAGCATGAGAAACAATCACATCTTTTCCTTAGAGACTATAAGCAAATGCTTTAGAGTCTTGAACAAATGACTGATTGTTCTTTTAGAGATGATGATAAATATAGATGTTCTGTTCCTATCATTAATGACTCAATAAATAAAATCCCAAGATACTTTTCAAAAGTACAGTATGATATCCACTGTGATATCTACTGTTACAAGCAGCTGTGTCTCCTAGTGATGTGTGGAAAATTTGATAAAATACCGCAAATGTTCTGAAGATCAAAAGTGCCATGTACTATAAATGATGAGTGATGACTGTAATGGTAGAGAATGGCCACAGGAACAGAGACACTATTGTTACCTGGAAAAGGTTGCTTCTTCTTTTAAAAAACAGTAACATTGCTTTTTTTAGAATAAAGGATTTTAAGACATCTCATCTAGGTCTGATTCTCCTGAAGTTGAAAATTTTCTAGACGCAATGGACTCTGCAGAGAGAATTTAGTCCACTCTCTGCCTCTTTTAAATTAATGTATGGATACTCCCTTGGTAAGCCATGCCAGCTAAATGTCCTATATTCTCACATGGGTATCATTTTAGCACATTAGACAACATAACCTAGTCCTTTGTTGTCCTTCAGATTCATGGGTACTCGTTAACTACTTTCACAGAAGAACAACATAGATATAAAATACGAGATAGAACAGCTGACATTTTAATTCTATATTTGCCAGCACGTTCTATTGGTTAAAGAACCATTTATTTTGTCCATGTGAAGTTTGAAGGGCTATAAAAGTAGGAGTTAATGTGTTTGATCCAGCAATGGATTATGCCAATGTATGTAAATGCTTTTATGTTCTGCTTAATAATGTAAGCAGTTGGCGATACAGGGTGACTCATCAGGCTTTTTAAATTTAGGATGGAATGCATTAGTAAAATTACTGTGAGCAATGATTCAGCTTGCACAGCTGTATTACCTTCAAAAATGCTGTTCTTGGGCACATTTGTACAGTAGGAGGCTGTTATGATCTGGAGGCCTAAACCATCTCCCTGCTTCTTGGGTTTGGAGACATACAGCAACATTAATTTCCCCTGGAAAGATCCAGTATTATGCTAGGTGAAGAGTGGAGAAGAGAGGATGCTATAGATGTTCACAGCTAAAGGTATCAATGCCTTATTGGCTTAAACAATCCAGAAGAGAAGGAGTTCCATTAAAAATAAATTCCATAAAGTGTGATCCACAAACTTAGCAAATCTGCAATGAATATAAAATATTTCTATATTCCTAGCACTTTGATCATAGATCTTCAGCACACAGGAGCAGGTGTCCTATAAAAATATCAGATCTGGCTGTTAATTTAAATGAGTTTCCCTTTCTTGATTCTCACTGACTCACTTAATGCTTTACTGCTCCAGTTGGCAATATTCCAAAAAGACAACAAACATCCACTTTTTCTAAAGCTATTTTCTTTTAAATTGAATGCAACTTCAAATAGGAAGAAATGGTGCACCAAATAGCCACATTTAAGATTCATTCCATAGTCCCTAAATGAAAAAATTAAATATTTTGGAGGTACATATCGAAGGCTATGTTATTTTTTTCTGCTGTCTCATCTCAAAATAGCTCCATGTGTTGGCAAAATAAAGAGTGTTCAGTTCAATCTCAATTCCAGAAGATACTGAATCATGTTTTCTGATTTTAAGTTTCTATTTTCTGGGTAACTTATACAGAAAAGCATTTCACTGTTATGTTTGAGAATAGCCAAATAATAGCATGGTGTTTAATATTTGTTCATAAGAACAAAGTTTATTGCACATTCTGGATCACAAAATTACCCAAATTGTCCATCCTTTATTTAAGGCAAGAGCTATTCAGAATGTGATGTGAATGAACAAACTGTTTCCTTACACACTGGACCTTGCCCACATTTCACCTGCCCTTTCCCGAATCGTTACTGAGTTCTGAGAAAATGCATAAATATTAAGAAGAATAAAGAAGCATGAAAAAAAGGTTTGGAGAAAGGAGATGAAAAAGTTAGGAGAGAGAGACTGAATATGCAAATGAACAATGGCCAGAACATATGGAAAAATAAAAATCTGACCCACAATCTACAGCAATTTGTTCAGGAAGCCAATCCCTTTATCTATAATGAATAGCTCCGGAAGCCAGTCTTCTATAAATCAGATTTGTAGGTGGGCTCAGGGAACCCACCTGTCCACCCTCGGGCTTGGGAAGCATGTAGACCCCCACAGGGAAGCCGCCTCTGGTCTGGGCTTCGTGGCTGCCTATTTTAGAAATCCATGCCCAGTGCCAGCCAGTATTCCAGTCTTGGTATCTCTAATAACAATCCAGGAAGGGAAACAATAACTTCTGTAACAACTAGTGCCAAATGGCCAGGACTTGATTAATAACTGACAACTTCTCTAAATTTTGTCCCTGCTTCCAACTTTTGACCAACCAGAGAAAGCTAAATATGCACCCATAGCTAATCATGTAGGATCCACTTCTAGTTTGCCTCTCTATAGCTTCCCATGCCAACAACCTCCAATGAGGTCCCACTTGAGACTTCCCTTTTTTCCATTCTAAGGATTTCCCTTTCTGCTGCCTGCCTTTGCATCTTTGCCAGAACCCAGGTGATGGTGGCTGACTCTCTTGCTATTGCAAACTCTGATTCAACTTTCTCCTCTCTCATTTGTTTGGTCTTCACTTAGTTTGACAGGAGAAATACAGAAAAGGAAGAAGGAAGAGTAAAAGAAAACAAGGAAGGATAAAGAAAAGGAGGTTTATGAAATGAAACAAAAAAGGAAAAAACTCTGTCCTAGCACGGCTAAGCCCACAATCTCTACACATGCTAAATTTCTCAGAAGTGAAAGCCTAGAACAAAGTTCCAAAGTTCAGTTTCCTTTTGCTATGTCATCTACCTAGGCCTTTTAGTAATTTATGTAACTAAATGTTAAAATAAAGCAAAATCCATGTATTCCTGAAGAGAAGTGATTACCTCTTTAGAAGTCTATGCTAATGGCATTCAAATTTTGAACAGAGAATCCCTAATCAAAAATATCTGAATAGTTTTTAGCATTTTAAATAAAAAATTGGGGGGGAGATCAGTATTGATATTAGTATTTTCCTAAAAGAATGGTATCTGTTGCTACTTTAACTTTCTGTTAGGGCTTTGAATTACTTCGTATATAAATTACTTCATAAAGAGCTAATGCTGTTGCAAAAAAATTTTTTTCTGTAATGGATAGATTCTCATCTCTACATTTGGCTTTTAGTGGATACAGAGACCTTGTCTTTGAAGTTAGCTGTAGGATTCAAATTGTATTTGAATAAAAAAAAATTTTTTTTCAGTCGAGATGGAGAAGAGACTCTTTTTTGGCTTTAAGGAGAAATAATTGACATAATGGCACTGTCTACATTTAAGGTGTAAAGCATGATGGTTTGATTTACATATATTATGGAATGATTATTTCAATAGGTTCAGCTAACATTATCTTCTCATACAGATACAATAAAGAGAAAGGAAAGAAGAGAAATATTTTCTCCTTATGATGAGAACTCATCATAAGGATGTACTCTTTTAAAAACTCTTCTATATATCATATAGCAGTGTTATCAATAGTCCTCAAATTGTACATTCTTAGTACTTATTTGTCTTGTAACTGTAAATTAGTGCCATTTGACCACCTTCCCACAATTCTGCCTTCCTGAACCTTCTGTCTCTGGGAACCATATGTCTGATCCCTTTTCTATGAGCTTGGTATGTATGTATGTTGTCTATGTACGTATGTTTTTATAGATTCTACATATAAGTGAGATTATACAGCATATGACTTTTATTTTATTTTATTTTATTTTATTTTATTTTATTTTGATAAGCTCTTCAAGTTCCATTAATGTTGTTACAAATGGTAGGGTTTTCTAATTTTTTGCAGCTGGATAATATTCCATTGCATATATATATACACATACGTATGTATGTGTATATACACATATGTGTATATATATGTTATGTATGCATACATATGTATATATATGTAAATATATATGTGTATATACATATATACACACACACATATATATAGTCAACTTCTTTATCCATTCATCCATCAGTGGACACTTAGGTTGTTTCCATGTCTTGTCCATAGTGAATAACACTGCTATGAACATGGGAGTACAGATAACTTTTCAAGTTCATGTTTTTATTTACTTTGTATATATTCCCAGAAGTGGAGTTGCTGCATCATATGGTAGATCTATTTTTGATTTTGTGAGGATCCTCCATACTGTTTTCCATAGTGGCATACCAATTTACAATCCTAGCAGCAATGCACAAGAATTTCTTTTCTCCAAATCCATGCTAGCTTTTGTTATATCTTGACTTTTTGATGATGGCCATTCTAGCAGGCATAAAATGATACCTCATTGTGGTTTTAATTTGCATTTTCCTAATGACTAGTGGTCTTAAACATCTTTCCATTTACCTGTTGGTCTTTCATATACCTTCTTTGAAAAAAACAAACAAACATTTTTTCAGGTCCTTTGCTCAGTTTTCAGTTGGGTTATTTGTTTCTTTTTGCTATTGAATAGTATGAGTTCTTTATATATTTTGGATATTAACCTCTTATCAGATATATAGTTAACAAATATTTATTTCTGCGCCATAAGTCAACTTTTCAATTTGATATTATTTTTGCTATAAAATAGTTTTTTAGTTTGATATAGTCCCACTTGTTTAGCTTTGATTTTGTTGCTTCTGCTTTACATATTATATCCAAAAAATCATTGCCAAGATTTATGTCAAGAAATGTCATTCCTATGTGTTCTTCCGGGAGTTTTATGGTTTCATATCTACACTAAATCTTTAATCCATTTGATCCATTCAGTTAATTGTGATCTGTGGAAGATAGGGGTCCAGCTACATTTTTCTGCATGTGAACATCCAAATATCTCAGCAATATTTATCAAGGAGACTATATTTTTCTACTGAGTATACTTGGCATCCTGGTCAACTCTTTCTTGACCATATGTCCTTAGCTTTATTTCTGGGCTCTTAATTATGTTTTACTGGTTTATTTGTTTTTATGCCATACTTTTTTGATTACTATAGCTTGAAATCAGAAAGTGTGATGCCTCCTGCTTTGTTCTTCTTTCTCATGATTTATTTGGCTATTCCAAGTCTGCATACATTTTAGGAGTGTGTGTTCATTTCTGTAAAAATCCCATTGAAAACTTAATAGATATTTCACTGAATCTACAGATGGCTTTTGGTAGTACTGACACTTTAACAATATTAAGTTTTCTGATCCATGAACATGGACTACATATCCACTTATTTGTATCTTCTTCAAACTTTTTCAGTAGATTGAAAGTAAAATGAAAATAGAGATCTTTCATTTCCTTGATTAAATTTATTCCTAAGTATATTATAGTTTTTGATGCTATTGTAAATGAAATAAGTTGCTTTCTTTTTCAAAAAAGTTATTGTTAGTGTATAAAACACCACTGATTTTTGTATGTTAATTTTGTATCCTGCAACTTTACTGAATTTATTGATTAGATCTTATATTTTTTCTTGAGTCTTTAGGAATTTATACATATAAAATCATGTCATCTGCAAATGGAGAAAATTTTACTTCTTTCTTTCCAATTCTAATACTATTTCTTTTCCTTGCCTGACCATTCTAGCTAGGATTTCCAGTATTATATTGAATAGAAGTGATAGAAGTGAGCATCTTTGTGTTGTTACTGATTTAGAGGAAAAAATTTCAACTTTTCACCATTGAGTATTATATTAGATTTGGGGTTGTCATATATAGCCTGTATTATATTAAGATACGTTTCTTTCATGCCTAATTTGTTCAGAGTATTAATGTTAACCTCATGAATGGATGGTGAAATTTTTCCAGTGCTTTTTCTGCATCTATTGAGATCATATGATACTTTTTTTCATTTTATTAATATGATGTAGTGTTGATTAATTTGCAAATGTTGAATCATCTTTGCATACCAATGATGAATCCCACGTGATAATGGTGAATGATTCTTTTAATATGCTGCTGAAATTGGTTTGCTAGTAATTTATTGATAAATTTTTGCATCTATATTCATCAGGGAAATTGGCCTGTAGTTTTCTTTTCTAGTTGTGTCCTTTTCTGGCTTTAGTACTGGAATAATGTTGGCATTGTAAAAGTAGTTTGGCAGTGTTCCTTCCTCTTTGATCTTTTTGGGAAAAGTTTAAGAAGAATTGGTATTAATTCTCCCTTAAATATTTGGTAAATTTCACCAGTAAAGCCTTCTGGACCTGGGGTTGTCTACATTGAGAGAGTTTTTTGATTATTGATTTAATCTCCTTACTAACAATTGATCAGTTTAGATTTTCTATTTCTTCCTGATTCAGTTATGGTAAGTTATATTCTTCTAAGAACTTTTCCATATCTTCTAAGCTGTCCAGTTTTTTGGTAAATAGTTGTTCATGGGAGCCTCTTATGATCCTTTATCCTTCTGATAGAAATTGTAATATCTTCTTTTTCATTTATGTTTTTGTGCTTTGGGTACTCTCACTTTTTCCTTGGTTAGTCTAGTTAAAGGTTTTCAATTTTATTTATCATTTTGAAGAGCAACTCTTAGTTGGGTTAATATTTTCTATTGTATTTTTCTGTTTTCTATTTTATTTATTTGTTTTCTAATCTTTATTATTTCCTTTTTTTTCCTGCCAACTCTGCTTGGTTTGTTCTTCTTTTTCTAATTCCTTAAAGCAGAGTTAGTTAGTTTGTTTGGACTCTTTCTGGCTTCTTATTGTAGGCATTAACTGGTATATACTTTCCTCTTAGAATTGCTTTTGCTGCATCCCATAAGTTCTGGTACATTGTAATTCCATTTGCTTTTGTCTTAAGAAACTTTGTTATTTCTTCTTTATTTATTCTTTGATCCATTTGTTGTTGAAGAGAGTGTTTAGTTTCCATGTGTTTGTCAATCTCCCAGTTTCCTTTTGTTATTAATTTCTAGTTTCATACTGTGTGGTCAGAGAAGATGTTTCAATCTTCTTGAATTTGCTAAGATTTGTTTTGTGGAGTAACATGTGGTTTGGGCTAGAAAACGATCCATGTGCTCTTGATAAGAATGTTTATTCGGTTGTTGTTGGAGAGAATGTTCTGTATATGTCTCTTTGGTCCATTTGGTCTTTTGTGCTGTTCAAATCTGCCATTTCCTTATTGATTCTCTGTCCGGACGATCTATCCATCATTGAGAGTAGGATATTAAAGTTCCCAGCTATTACTGCATTACTTTTTATTTATCCTTTTAGCTTTATTAGTTTTTGTGTTATATATTTAGGTGTTTGATGTTGGGAGCATGCATATTTATCCTTGTTATGTCTTTTTGATGGATTAATCCCTTTGTCATAATGTAATGACTTTTATTGTTTTTTCTTTATTTTTTAATTTTTAATTTAAAGTTAATTTTGTGTGATATAAGTATATCTAACTCTGATTTGTTGTGGTTGTTACCATTTGTTTGAAATGAATTTTTCCATCTATTTACTTTTAGTGTATGTGAGTCTTTAAGGCTAAAGTAAGCTTCTGTAGGCAGCATATCATTGTATTTTTTTTATGCCATTCTTTGTCTTTGATCAAAGAATTTAATCTGTTTACATTTAAAGTAATTTTTATAGATAAAGACTATTACCATTTTGTCAATTGCTCTTTGGTTGGTTTGCAGATTCATTGTTTCTTGTTTCTTGCTATCTTTTTTTCCTGTTTTAATACCTTTTTGTATATGTTGACTTCTTTATCATGTTCTTTTGTGTAATTGCCAAAGATTTTTCTTGTGGTTACCATTAGGATTATGTAAAATATCACAATTTATAAACCCTTATTATAAGATGATAACAACTTATTTGTTTTTTGATGTTTTATTTATCTGCAAGAGAGAGACAGAGTATAAGCAGGGGAGGGGCAGAGAGAGAGGGAGACACAGAATCTGAAGCAGGCTCCAGGCTCCGAGCTGTCAGCACAGAGCCTGATGTGGAGTTCGAACCCACAAACTGTGAGATCATGACCTGAGCCGAAGTCAGATGCTTAACCAACTGAGCCACCCAGGCGCCCCCAACTTAACTTTAATAGAATCCTAAAACTTTACACTTATACCTCTCCTCTGCCTCACAATTCTCCCTGCAATAACCCCACCACTTCTTAAAGGAAAAACAAACTTAGAGTAGATAAATCAGAGCTCTTGGTAACACTGTAAGCCTGTCCAGTCTTCTGATCTTTCCATTTTTCTATTTCAGAAGTGATTAAATTAAGAAAGAACTAAGAAAATAACTAAATTATCCAATCTGACAAATTATCTAACTTGTCACAGACCTAGTGGTGAGAGAGGTAGAGTATGAACCAAGACAGTAAACTCCTGAGGCGAGTTCTTACCCACAATAATTTCCTACACCCATGTCAATTTAAATTTGTTTGAATTTTATCTTCCAAACACCCTTATGAAAAAAGATTTATTTTTTTCAGAATATTCTTAACCTCTGATTAAGATGGATTTACTAGCTCAATGTCACCAGCTATTACTTTGTAGATCTGGGATTCAAGCTTGGGAATGTCTTTCTCTATATTGCTTACATGTAGGTTATTTGTTTTCTATTCCTTCTCTCCTATAGATTTTGGTTCCTTGATTCATGTTCCTCAAAGATATATCAGTACTTCATTCAATTTGTATCTCCTTACTCCTGGCATAATTTTTGTACATGCTAGATGTACACGGTGTATAATCTTTTTAACATGCTCTTGAACTCAGTTCACTAATATTTTGTTGAGAATTTTTACATTGATAATCATCAGTGGCATTGTTCTATAATTTACTTTTCTTCTGGTGTCCTCATGTAGGACATATCAGGGTTAAATGGGAATTATTCATGGGATGCAAAGACAGCTTAACATAAGCAAATCAATAAATATGATACAGAAATCAATCAAAAAAGCATTAATAGAATGAAAGATAGAAATCATATGATCATCTTAACAGATGCAGAAGAAGCATTTGGCAAAATAAAGCATCCTTTTATAATAAAAATTCTCAACAAACTGAGTATAGGAGTAACATACTTCAACAGAATATAGGCCATATGATAAACCCACATCCAGGACAACCAGGGAACAACAAGTAATAAAAGGCAAACACATTGAAAGGAAGAAGTTAAACTGTTTTTGTTTGCAAATTATATGATCTTATATATAGAATATCTTAAACTAACACCAAAAAACTGTTAAAGCTAATCAACGGATATAGTAAACTTTCAGGACACTAAATCATTACATATAAATCAGTCGTGTTTCTATATACCACCAACAAAACACCTGAAAAAGAAATAAAGAAAACAATCCTGTTTACAATAGCAATAAATACAATAAAATACTTGGGAATATATTTAACCAAGGAAATGAAAGATCTGTACACTGAATACTATAGGACTTTGATGATGCCATAGAATTCACTTATATGTGGAATCTGGAAAACAAAATGAATGATCAAGCAAAAATAAACAAACAAACAAATAAGCAGGAATAGACTCATGAATAGAATGAACAGACTTGTGGTTTCTAGAGAAGAGAGGGGAAGGGGGATGGGTGAAATAGGTGAAGGGATTAAGAGGTACAAACTCTCAGTTATAAAATAAGTAAGCCACAGGGTGAAAAGTACAGCATTGGTAATATAGTCAATAATGTAATAACTTTGCGTGGTGATGGATGGTAACTACACTTACTGTGGTGACCATTTCATAATGTAAATAATGACTGAATCACTATGTTGACCCCTGAAGCTAATATAATATTATAGGTCAACTATACTTCAGTAAAAATTTAAAAAGAACTGATTAGTAAATAACAATACTTAAGTGATCATAAAAAAAAAAAAAAAGGAATTGAAGAAGACCCAAACAAATGGCAAGATACCTCATGTTCATGGATCAGAAGAATTAATATTGTTTAAATCTCCATATTACTCAGAACTCTCTATAGATCCACTGCAGTTGTCTTCAAATTTCAATGGAATTATTTTACAGAAATATTTTAAAAAGTCCTAAATGTTTGGAACCACAAAAGACCCTTAATACCCAAAGTAATATTGAGAAAGAAGAACAATCCTGGAGGCATCACACATCCTGATTTCAAACCATACTATCAAGCCACAGTAAACAAAGCAGTATGATACTGGCATTAAAATGGACACATAGATCAAGAGAACAGAATCGAGAGCTTAGAAATAAACCCTTGTATATATTCTCAACTAATATTTGAAAAGGGAGTCGAGGATATTCAATGGGGAAAGGAGAATCTTTTCAGTAAATAGTGCTGGGAAAATTGGATAACCACATGCTTACATGAATCATGGGCAACATTACACTTCAGCCATCTGACTTCTGTCTCCTCTATTACATACAGGATGACTAGAGCTTCACGGGTCCACCAGCTACTCAAGTGCTTTTGGAACCATCACTAAGATTGGGGACATAGTAGAAAAATTTACCCACTCAGAGAAAATATTGATCATCTGTCACCTGATAATCTCAGTGGTATATATGTCTACGTATTTCATTTATAAATGAATGGCAATCACCTTCCTGTTTGATTTATACTTTTCAGTTGCTTTTCTTTGTAGTTTTATCACATTGGTAGTAAACCTGACTCAAATTAGTCCTTGTCAGGTTTTATTGTGGTTATTTCTGAGACCTCATTAAAGTTCATCTTGGATTCTTCTGGAATTTTCTAGAAAAGTCAGGTATCCATGGAAGGGAGAGCTTGTATTTATCTTATACTTTAGCACATGGGAAGATGTAGCTTTTATTCTTGGTACTGGATGGATACTGTGTTGATAGACAAAAAAAAAAAAAAAGAGAGAGAGAGAGAGAAACCTGGTTTTTATTTATATGATTCTCAGAAACATATCTCAAACATGTCATTTTCTTTGCCTGTAATTAAAGGTTAATATCTCTCTTGCCCACCTCACAGAGCTATAATAAGTCAGCTGAGATAATGTTAAAAACAAAAACCCTGGAAATTATGTAGTGTCAAATTAGAGGGAAAGTCAGGAGAGAAGTAATCTCTATAAAATGTCATAGTTTATAAACAATCTCATTTAATTTTGATAATAATCTTAAGAAGGGAGACTGAGATAAATTGAATCATTTCTCAGGTAAACAGTTCATATTAGTTTAGCTGATTAATTTCACAAATAGATAGTGGGAGAATCACCATTTTAATCCTATGCTATTTAAATTCTAAGGTCTTGCTATTTTTGTTTCTCTTTGCCATAAAAATGAGATCAGTGTTATCTTAAAAAAATTGTCTGGCTAAGTCTTTTCAACACCTTACACCTTTTCCAGATGTATCCTGATAAAAAGAGAAGCATAGTAGACATAGGCGATTCTTCCACAATCTCTGAGTCAACACAGCAAAGTAGAAATAGTACTAGATGGAGAGAGTTAAAAAATAAAAACAAAAACAAATCAGTAGCTCTTTTCATGGCTACTTGTGTGAACTTGAGCAAGTTACTGTGATTTTTTTTTTAGTAACTTCTCTGTACAATGCATTATAGTTGGAACTGAGAGGCAAAAGATAATTAAGGTACTGCCCCTAAAGACATGAAGGTGCAGCCAATTATTTAAAAAATAGTGTTAGCCCTCAGTAGTGGTTATCATAACAACAAAATGTTATGGACTTGCAGCATTGAGTTGCTGCTTAGAGTATCTAGAAGCTGGTCACATGGAAGAAAGAAAGCTGAGATTTCCAGGAAGAGAGAGAAAAGAGAGTCATTAGAAAATGTGACGCGTTGGAATAGCAGTGACAGATCTCTCTGGACCTCACTTTCCTCATCTGTAAAATGAGATGAGACATTATCATCTCTAAATTCCTATTATACTTTACTATTCCAAGATTCTGTTCTTATCTCTGTGACTTCTGCTTCTTGTGTTCCCACATTTGGTGTAGGAGAAAGCCCAACGCTGGAAGTAGCCCACGGTTCACAGGAAGTAGCCCACTGTTCTGCAGAAATAATACAATTAAACTTTAATATGAGCAATTTACTGGCAGGTTTGTCCACTCTCAGCTGTGAGCTTTTGAAAAACATTAAAAACAGGTTACTTGAAGGCTAAGACTTCCCTTAAGAAGGAGCAATTACATCCCTGAGCACATTTGATTCTCCTGTAGGCATTAAAACAGCAGGGGCCTGTATTTCCACTGAATTGTAAAAGGGTTAAGTGTCAGACATGATGTATTACTAGGGAATGTCATTTAAAATGGACCAGGCCACTGCCCTTAGAGCAAAGCTCATTATTAGCCATCAAAGAAATAGCTCTGACATTCACTCACCTCACTATACTTTAAGGGGAAGGATCACTTTGGGCAAATAGAAAGCAACTTATAAGTACTTATTTTAAGAAATTGCTCCCATAGATCCTAATGGATACCTTCTGTAAATGTTGGTTAAGCAGTTAATCAATTCAGGAGTCAAAAATATTTCCCATTTTCATTTATTTCAGATTCCAAAGGAATGGAACGTATAGGAGCTCGTGGTTAATAAGAATCGAAGCATCTTCCTGTTAATTCACAAAGGCAGGCAGGGGTTTGAAGCTTAACAAATTACAAGGTCCACTTCTTAAAAGAGAACTTCCTCATTTACCTTTGAGTGTCTTTTAGTTCTCCTAAATACTAGTATCAGAGGACTTTAGTAGATTGTGTAAACTGGTGCTTTATCAAATTGTTTGGGAAAAGAATTTTTTTTAAACTGATATATTGTACATAATAGTTTTGCTCATCCATTTTTACCATGAAACATTTATAAAATATCAATTGTTATTTGATTTTTTTGCAGTAGGGTTTTTGGTTTTTTTTTTCATATACACAAGTAGGTGGGGAAGGGAACAAATTCAGCCACATGAGATACAGCTGTTCAGCAACTGACTGAACTATCACAGATTTTCTCTTGGAATTTAGACATCATGCTGGTCAAAAGTGGAACTTTCGGGAATTTGATAGCCATGACCCCGAAACTCTGTCAAAATGTATCGGTATGCCTTTCTTAAGCAAAAGACAGCATCAGTAAGTGACACTCTTCTCTGGGATTTTCAGCCACAAACAGAGAGGAGCAGGGCTACCGTTTTTGAGTTTACAGATCTCAGAGAGCAGACTGATCATTTTACCTCCCAGAATGATCTCGGTTACTGGAAACAGGTAAGATTCTGACCACTAGAATGGATAGATCTAAGACATTAGGAAACTCCATTTTCCGAGAAAATTGCTCTTGAGTTCTTTTCTAGTCATCAAGAATGAGACTTGCTTCTCATTGTAGGGACATCAGCCCATGCATGGGAGATAGATGCATCATGGGCTTGCAATAGACTTTCCTGTTGATCTATCTTTTCTTCTCCAGCTCTCCTCTGAACCCAATTTCAAATAGGTATTAAGCAGAGCCCTAGCCAGGGTTATTCCCAAGGAATGGGCCCTGCAGACTTGGTGATTCATGGGAAGTGTTTCCCAAAGTGTGGTCCTTGGAGCACCTACATGGGAATCAGCTGAGTCACTGTTCAAAAATTGAGATTTCCAGACCCCACCCAAAATTATGGGGGCAATTCCAGGAATTCGTATAAAAGTTTTATGTGTCCAAGTGATTGTTATATTCACTAATGTTTGGGAATCCCTAACCTTGATCAGTGACAGAAGAGCCTAACAGATAAGGAAATTGCAGATTGTACAACTGCCTGATAGGATACATCTGCTCCCCCTCCCCATGAAAGTGATGGATAATCCTCTAGAATTGCCAGAAAAAAAAGGCCAAGCAGATGAAAAGAGGCCATTACTGCAGTAATTTAAAGTCTTCCAACAAGGGCCACCGGACTTATGAAATTTCCAAATTTGAATGCAAGGTATGTAGACTCCTGGAGCTGCACCTCTAAGGTATAGAGAGCGACGCATTGTTCCACAAGTAGTTTGTCCATAATTTCAGCTTCCCAGTTTTTCAAAAGCATTTTGACTTCCCTGGTAAAAAGACAAGTGAATCGTATCTCTTCGTAGCCTCCATCTGTGACCATTTTATATAGCTCTATTAGTTAACACTATCTCGTTTATCCCAGCCTGGATACTACACTTTATTTTCACCCCGTTAGGAGTAAAGCATTCTCGATATCCTGCAACGATTTTGACGCATCTGCTTATCACTTCTCGATGTGAGCAGCAGGGCAATCATGAGCATTTCTCCCTGCAGGGTCACTGATTTGTTTCCTACTGCTTAGAATGTAGGAATTTTGGTTTTGCCTTTATGTGATGTGGGGACCTGGAAGCACTGCCAAGGCTTAGCTACTGGGCACTTGCCAGGTCCTCATATAAACCATTTATTCCAGATGATTCTCCTTCTGCTTCCTTATTACTGCTGGCCCTTTAAATCTGATCATTTTTATTTCACTTCTTCCCCAGCCCAAGGTAATGAGCACCATCAGGTACCATGAGTCATGTTGAGTGCTTCCCATGAAGGAACGGAGTATGATTGAGGTAACAAAAGGGGCTTTGCTTAACACAGTGGATAAAAATCAGCCACACTTCATAATACACCTGATGTCTCTTGTCAAGGGGGAGGAAATGAGAAGCATGGGGCAGTATCTTTGCAGAAATCTGTTCAGGTGGCAGATGCTTAGCCTATGTTAGCCTTGGCGATGAAGTGCTAGGAACTAATTCAATTGTGGGCACTACCTGATTATAAACTTACAATAATTAAGGTTTTTTTTTTTTTCTGTCACTATGGTACTGAATTTATTAGCAATAGAAAGGATATAGGTCAATACATCTGATTCAATTATCTTCCAGGAAAAGTAAAAACTTACTGAACCCAGTCACTCAGCAAATGATTCATGTATATTAGCTGATGCTTTAATTCATAAACTCTTACTTAAGGGGCTCAAAGGCAATAGCAAAAGCATTCCTCTTGCTGCCACCAGGCATGCCTTTCATACTCCACTCCACACCGTTGCTCTAAGCAAGGATTTCAGCAAACTTCTCAGGCAATTAATGGAGTTTTCTAATAACTGTACATTAGTCCCTGGCATCTCCAGACCTGATCATCTCTCACATTCCCAATGCTTTCCCAGATGTCTTATTCTAGAGGTTCACCACCTCTGAAGGTTCATGCCTTCAGCATGACTGTAAGCCTAAGCAGAGAGGCACCCAGCACTATCACCTACCAGGGCATTATAACACAGTGGCTGAATCACACTCTCTAGAGTCAGACTTCATACGTTTGAGTCCTGGCTCTGCCACTGATTATCTCTGTGATTTTGTCAGGTGATTTAACCTTTCTGTGCCTTGGCTTCTTTACAGAAACTGGGAATAATATTTATAACTATCTTAGGCAGTTGTGAGCATTGGAAGAATTAATATATATAAAGTACTCAGTGCATGAAACATAGTAAATTCTCAAAATTATTACCTGCTATTGTAATTCTTATTACCTAAGCATATGCCTATTGTCTCCATCAGGGATAATTTGGTTACAAAGGGACGTAAAAGTTTGAAAGCTACCTTAAGCAAAGCAAATACATGAAAAATTACACTCTTTTTTTCAAAGTTAAAGTGATTATCTTACGGAAACCAGAGAGGGAAGTATAGCTGTTTTTCAGGGTGTTCCTCAGCCAGACTCAGAAAGCCCTTAGAATTTTCAAGGTAGACGCTCTGTTATTTTCTTGGGGGTCAGATGGCCTTTTGTCCCTGGTCTAATCAAGTGTGGGTAAAGTTTCACAATCAAGTCCCACTTGTCCACTTAGTAATTATTATGGGAATCTATGATATGAGAAAAAGCCTGTACAGGCTATATACATTGATTGTTTATTAACTACTAACTGTAGCGTGAAGCATGCTGAGAAAATACCCAGTACGCATTGGCAGGCTTTTGGTAAATACGTCCATCTCTCCGTAGATAAAGTACACATCAAGGAAAATAAGGAGGTCAGTGGTAAGATGCACCTTCAGGAAAAATCTCAAAGCACAGATCCAGACATCCTATCTTAGCCTTGCTATTTTTGCATCAATTTTGGGTAATTTTGTCACACAGATGGTGAGACATTCAAACTTTTTCCATGTGAATTTATTCTTTCCTATTTCCCTGTTTACCAGTACTTCTAGAAGCATTTTCTTTACTATAGCACTGACACTACATGCTGGGTAAAATTTTACTTTTATATTATTGTAATATATTATTTAATACAACAGATATCTATATTGGGTAAGTGACTTTGGGATTCTACATGTTTTTACAGGCCAAAAGAAAAACAAAACCAAAAACCAAACAGAAAAACCCAATTTCACAAATAACAAAAACTGCCAGAATTTGAAAATACAGAGAATTGAATCCATGGGATTTGTGATTTAGAGTTCATGAGTCTCAAATATTCTTTACAACCCTTTAAAAAGCAACCGATTTCCCTTAGCTAACATTTAAACTAAGACATGAGCACCTGTGTAATAACATTAACATTTTAGTAGCATGTTAATATAAGAATGCTTAGAATATTGAATGATTTTCAGCTATTATAAGCACTTTAAGTGGGGGAAAAAGGAACCAGAATGCTATTTTTCCATTCCATAGTTGGTATTTCAAATATTCCTCATTAACTGGTTCTCTCATCAGGAGACACAGAAGGTTGCACATTCCCACCCCCTGCAATTCTGCAAAGCCATAAGACTCCTTTGGCCTATATAATGAGAGCAAAAGCACTGAATGTCACCTTCTTGTAAGGCATTTTGTTTTCAATGCTGGACAAGCTAGTCATCCAGAGATCTTGATAGCATATGCTGAGGTGGAGGCACCCCAAGATACAAGGTGTCCGGAATGCTGAGTTTTCATATGGAAAAAGTTAATCTGGGATTCACTCAGACTCACAGTGGATTCTGTATGAATGAGCGACTTCTCCCTCATCTTTACTGAGTTATAACTGACAAATAAAAATTGTGTACTGTTAAGGCATACAGCTTGATGTTTTGATAGTCATATACATTGTGAAGTAATTGGCACAAACTAATGAACATAGTCACCCCCTCACAAAGTTACCTTTTTCTTTTGTGGTGAGGCTACTTAAGATACGACCTCTTACCAAAGTTCAAGTATACGGTGCAGAACTGTCAACTATAGTCATACCCCTGTATGTTAGCCAGAACTTATTGGTCTTGCATAGCTGGAACTTTGTGCCCTTTTGGATATAAATTGCACTTTGGGGGCTATTTGTTACCACAGCACTGCATTAGGGTAGATTCTGTCTGCTACACATTTCATAACTAAACAGACTTCTGAACCCATAGGGATTGGGAAGAATCCTGAAACTTTGTGGGGGAAGGGAAGAGAGAATAGGAAAGATGAAGAGTTTCTTGGCAAATTCTTTTAATTTTTTAATGTTTATTTTTGAGACAGAGACAGAGACAGAGCATGAGTGGGCAAGGGGCAGAGAGAGAGGGAGACACAGAATCTGAAGCAGGTTCCAGGCTCTGAGCTCTGAGCACAGAGCCTGACGCAGGGCTCGAACTCATGAACCATGAGATATGACCTGAGCCAAAGTCCAGCACTTAACTGACTGAGCTACCCAGGCGCCCCATCTTGGCAAATTCTTACATCCGCTTTTATGACTTGAGGGATAGTGTGGTACAACTTCTTTATTTCACATTAAACTGACTCAGAGACCCAGAAAGAGGAACTGACTTGATATAGTTCAAACATTTGTCCGTGGCAATGTCTGTTAATGTTTTACATACTATTTCACATGGAAAGTATGAGAAATAAAAGGGAAAGAACAACCTAGAATGAGACCCCTGTAGCTGTGTGAAATTTTAATAAAATAAGATTTTTGGCAAAACTTGCCAGTGGAAATGTGAGAATCTGGAACTCAAATTTAAAAGTCCATCCTGTCATTCTGCTTGAGTAAAGGAATGAAGCTCCATGCAGTATTGCTAGCACATGGCCCCAGGTTGAGTTCAACCTACTAGCAAGAGATCCTAGGATATTCCAGCAACTCTGCACTTTTGTGTGACTTCTATGTTAAAAAATAATAATAAAAGAAAAAGAGCAGGCAGTGATTAAAAATAAAGCAACGAAAGCTAGCTAACAGCATAAATGGGGCAAAAATATGAGTCTGTTTGACTGACAGTTAATTAGGGGCAGATGATTAAAAGATGCGAATTCTAGTTCTAAGCTGAAGAAGTTTAGACAGGTTAGAAGAAGTTTAACTTCATTAAATTCACTTTCTCTACTGTAAGAACTGATTGAATTCTACATACATTACTCACATTACTTTTAACCTTTTTTTCTCCATCAACCTTTAATGGTTTCTTTTATTTTTCAATAGTAGAGTACTATCTTTAAGTAGTAACGTGGAAGTGTAAGGAATTTAGCAAAGAAGAGTTGGGTAGAGCTAAGTATCCTTCAAGAACACTTCCTTCAGGCCAAAAATCAACACTTTCTGTTGCAGGAGCAAATCCTTTCCTTCCTGTCTTCTGCACTCTCACTTTTGTTCAGGTTCCTGAAGTTTCTTATATGGAAACTTTGCAGTACTTTAAGCAAGGAAATTTCCCTATGATCTAAGACTTTTCTGTTTGTGCTCATTCTGTTTCTTAGCTTGAATTGCAAATTGGCTTTTGCCAATGGCTTACTTTTTCTGGGTTCCTTATCAAATTCTTTGTTCTCTTGCCTTGACAATTCTTAAGGCAAGCTGATAGAGTCAGACTTTTTTTTTTTTTTTTTAACTTCCCTCAGGCTATGGCTACTTCCAGACTATGGCTTCACTCAATTACTTGTTTACTGTTGAAGTTTAAAGGAAGTTTAGCATCCTTTAGGTGACTGACAACCTTCACCAAACGTTCACCATAGATCAATATCCATGATATTTCTCTATCTTTTACAATGAACATAGTATCTCACTTAAACATTTCCTCTCTTTTTTTGCAGTTGCCTTGACCTTTACATTCTATTTCATAATGCATACATAACATAAGGGTGTCTAATAGAGCTCATTATCATTAAGTTTGTGGTCTCTGGGATTTTTTGTTGTTATTGTTGTTGGTAACTCATCTTTTTATCAGACCCTTATTCTACTCCTTTATTTTTGCTGATATGCTTTTCACCTTATTCATAAATGTCAATCCCTGAAACTTGTCCAGTTCTTGTATGTAGTCCAGCAATTTTCTCTGAATCCACTTGCCTTGCTACAAAACCTGGAACCTATGGTAGGACAATTCAGTGACATCTCATTAACATCTTAGAATTCTCCACCACCACTCCCAACCTTCTGTCTAGCCTACTTTATAGATCCCTAACCCAGGATAACCCCATCAAGCATTCTCTACTCTTTCTGCTGAGCTGCCAGCAGTAGATAAGGAAGTCACAAAACTAAAATAATTGGGTCCACTGCAATTTCATGCTAAGTAAACACAGTCAGGCCTTCCGTGCTGTGCAGTAATCCTTGATCTATTTATTTATATGTGGGGGATACAACAAAGCATCCCCCACAGCCACTGCTCCACATTATTCCACATTATAATTTTCTTAGGTTGCCACCCCTACACATGTCACCTGAAGGTTCTAAACACAGTTACGATACTGGCAGAATTGAAAACTTCTGACTTGAGTTTTATTTTACTTTCTCCAACATCTCAATACCTATCAGTGTCCTTCCTGTCATCTTCTCTTCCTACACATAAAATTGTACCCCTCGTCTTTGCCAAAATTTCCTTGTGTACACCTGATCATAACCCCTTCTTTGTCTTTAGCATCAGTTTCCGTAGATTAACCCTCTCTTTGAGTGTCTCCCTGTCTATGACTTCCTTTCTTTTGTTGTGTCAAAGAGCAAGGCCAGATTCCACTATTCTAGAAAAATTAAGAGTTTTCTTGTTCATTCTCTACAATGCCCAAATTATTCTATTGTAGCATTTGGATAAAATTATGTTTTTTTGTGTTTTTTTTGAGTGTGTGTTTTTTGTTTTTGTTTTGTTTTGTTTTGTTTTTACCTCTGCCTGGCATTCAAACTCGTGATCCTTGATATTTGCACTTACTTTAGATGCCTTCCCTAAATTTCTGGCAAGTCAAGGACAAGGTTTGAATACTAAAGTGAGCCAAAATGATATTTGGAGCTAATATTGACTAGTTTCTTAGCATGTCAGGCTTGGGTGCAAAGCTGGTAGTGACGATAAAGAAGGCAGGAATGGTCTATAGTAACAATTGACTGAAGGGATGATCCCAAGATTGTTCACCAATTATTCAAACCACATTATCCAAACTTTTGGAAAACATACATAGGGGATCAGGACTCAAGGAGCCCAAGATGGTCCTTGGTATGGTAGCAAGAATTCTGGTTGAGTAATAGAAAGTGGCCCCAGGGGAAGATGTGTGGAACCAGTCAATAAATAGGTATGTGACCAGGATTAGTAGGAAGCTTGATGGTTAGGCTCCCATTTTAGATGAATTCATTGGGATCAAGGTCCATGTATTTCCTAGATTTCTGTTTTCATGAACTGATGAGTTTTAAGTCAATATTTATCCCTGCGGACCCTTGATTTAACAGAATTCAATGCACAGAGTAAAACTTAGTGACTCTTCAATGAAGTGAATTGAAATGTAATCAGACAATTCAGAAAACCAAACCTCAGGATGAGGCAAACCATTTATAGATGGGTGATGGGAAGCTACAACTCGGTGATTACACAAGTGTTCAAAGTTGACACCAAATTTAATGCGGAAAGAAATTTTAGACTCACTGCTCTTGGCCGGTGGGGAGGTATCTCTTGATATACTACTATTCATGGTCAGAGTTGACTCATAACTCAGTCTGCAAGTGATCGTCTCCGTGCATGAGACCAAAAAAGCCTAGTGAAGGCAAGTAGCCAATTCTGACTCTCTTTTGGTTAAGTTTCTTTTTCCTCCAAGGAAGACTAAGCTCTTTCATTCTTGGATATATAGCACATAACATCTTCAACTGAAATAAACTCAGATTGCTTACAGAGACAATTCATATTGTCATTGTAACTTTATGTTTGTAACTCTTATTGTGGTCAATATGATACATCTCTACAATCTGTGGATGTACCTGGAAACACGCAGATATCATAAAATTGAATTCTAGATGGCAGGAAAAGTTTCAGAATTCACTTTGTAAAGGGGATGATAAAAGTGTCTCGTATAGGTCCTGTTGTGTTGAGTGGTTTCTAAGTGTTCAGCAGTAAAGTTCTGGTCTCAAACAAAAGGGGTTGGTCAGTGAAATTAATCAATATTGGTAAGTAGAAAGCTTTCCTCTTTATAGAGACAGCAAAATTCTCACCCAAACACAGTGCGATTCTGGGCACTAATGGACAGTGTGAGGCTGGAGAGACAAATGCATGACTTTCCTAATCCCTAAGTACAATACGGACTTTCTTCTTCCATTCACCCAACACAATATGCAGCATTTAAAATGGGACTTGTCAGAAGCTCAACAAGAGAAATACGAAACAAAGCAGGTGTTTTGGTTAACATAGCTGAAGTTTGGGTGGTGATTTCTACTTTCTCAAAAATGTATACAAACAGGCATGTTTTTTGTTTGAGGTAGACATTTGGCCTGTAATGTATTTTTTACAGTTTTATTGAGGTGTAACCGACATCCGATAAACTCCTATATTTAAAGTGTACAATTTGATAAGTTTGACATATCTGTACACCTTCCAATCAAGATAATGAACATGTCTATCACCCTCCAAAATGGTTTTACGCCTCTTTGTAACTCCTTTCTCTCTCTTCCTTCCCTGCTTCCCCACCCCACCTCTAGACAACTGATTTGATTTCTGTCACTAGAGTTCTGTTTGTTTTTTTTCTACAATTTGATATAAACAGAAACACACAGTATGACCTCTGCTGTCTAGTTTATTTAATCAGCATAACTTTTTGAGATAAATTCACATTGTTGTATATATCAATAATTTATTCCTTGTTACTGCTGAGTAGTATATCCATAGTATGGAAATACTGTAAATTATTCGTTCACATATTGATGGATATGTTACTTGTTTCCATTGTTTTTTTTCCCATTACAAATAAAAATGCTATGGACATACATGTACAAATCATTGTGTAGATATATATTTTCACTTCTTTTGGGTAAACATCTACGAGTTGAATATCTGCCTTGTATGTTATGCCTAGGATTAACTTTTTAAGAAAGTGTTAAACATTTCCCAGAGTAGGCGAAACATTTTACATCCCCACCAGCAATGAATGTGAGTTCTAATTGCCCCATGTTCTCATCAAGAACTGATAAGATCATTCCTTTTCATTTTAGACATTCTGGTGGGTATGTAGTAATATTTAGTTGAGATAATTTGTATTTTCCTAATGACTAATTATTTGAACATCTTTTCTTGGACTTATTTGTCATTCATATCCTTGTGAAATGTCTGTTCTATTATTTTTGCCTATTTAAAAAACTTGGGCTGCTCATCTACTTAACATGGAATTGTCAGTATTCTTTATTTAGTCTAGGCTCAAAGCCTTTCTCAGATACATGTTTGCAAATAGTTTCTCAGTTTCTGGCTCATTATTTCACTTTTGTCCTAGTCTCTTTTGAAGAGAAACATTTTAAAACATTTTGATAAAGTCCAAATTATTGATTGTTATACTTACATCTCACCATTTTTGTGTACTATTTAAAAAATTGTTGCCAGACCCAAGGTCTCTAAGATTTTTCTCCTCTGTTTTCTTTTAGAAGTTTTAGGTTTTAACATCTTGCATTTAAGCCTATGTTCAATTTCAATTTAATTTTTGTTTAAGCTGTGAGGTTAGGATTAAGGTTCATTTCCTGCATATGGGTATCTATTTGTTCCAGCACCATTTGTTGACAGCTATTCTCATATATTCTCTTGGTATCATAATGAAAAAGCAATTGACTATATGAGTGTGAGTTTATTTTTGGATATTCTATTGGCTCTCATTGTTCTATAGTTTCTTATCTTAATGTCAATACTACACTGTCTTCATTACTAAAATTCGACAGTAAGTCTAGAAGTATAAACTTCCAACTTTCTTCTCTTTTGAAAAGTTTTTTTTTTTTTGGGGGGGGGTCATTTGTACTTTCTACAGAATGTGTACAAATGGACATCATTTTTTTTTAAATGTAATTCTAAGGAAGTATAAGAGGGAAATAGCTTGACATTCACCAGAACATCTGTGATCTTAGAATGGTTCTCTTCTTCTGATTTGTTAGCTCAGAACACAGATGTTTCTCTCATCATAAAACAGTGGTCCTACTATTAAAGGCCAATGGTCTAAGCCTCTGAAGCAATATTTCACAAGGCCTGGCCTGGGATGTTACATTATCTGATCCCAAACTTCTTATAATTATTCATTGTGCATTGAAGATATAATCATATATGTAATTTTACTTACCAATTAAGTAATGTTCTAATAATCTTTCTCAAATTTATAAAATGCCTTACAGTTACAAAGTACTTTTCCTAAATTTCACCTGAGCCTCACAACGGTTTTTTGGGGGTCTTGTAAGCATTATTAGTGGTATACTTGTTACAACATGTATATTACAAAACTAGGAGCAGATCCAATTATGTATGTGATATATTACATACAACCATAAAGGGTATACTTCATTGCTTTCAAAAGTAATCAGTTTATAAAACAGAAATATTTACATTTATATTATGAATATGTATGTTATATTAAACATTAATATAAATTATTATGTAACTATAAATTCAAGCTAACTAGGATATAATTAGCTAATAGTTGAGATAGGCAGTCTATCCTATAGGGATTAGAAAGGAGTGATAAAAATTTTGATTGAATTATCCAGGAAAGGGTTCCCAGACTAAGAGGGACCTAGGTTTATTTTAAAGGAAAAATAGCATTTTGGGAGTCAAGAAGGAAGAAGGGGACTTTTTAGAAAAATGAAATAGTATGAACGTGAACATGGGGGTAAAAATGCATAAAATTTGGGTTGAGGTAGTAAAAAGAGTATGCTCTCTGTAGGAAAGGAATTGATTAGAAAAATACCATAGATAATGTTAGAATTGTAGGTTGAGGTGGGTTGGCAAGAACCTTGAATTCTTTTTCATACAAAGACAGCTTCTATTAGTGCCTGTCTCGTGATGACTCTAACATTCAAGTTTCCAGACCAGGACCCTTTCCTGAATTACAGACATGTATATTTAATTGCCTACTGGGTGCCAATGCCTGGGAAATCCCACAAATAACTCGAAATAAACATGGTCAAACAGGAATGATATCTTTTACACTCAAACTTGCACATCCTCCTATATCCTCAATTCTATTAAAGACACCATATGCTACCCAGAAGCCCATCAGAAACCAGGGAGACCCTCTAGTCTCCTTTCCATCTTTTTGTATAACTCAATTATGTGTATTTTAACTTCAGATATTTCTTCCACCTCTTTTCTCTTCTCCATAACCATTGCCATTGCCTTCACAAAAGGCTTTTATTTTCTCTTTTCTTAACTATTGGGATGACTGTCTAATTAGTTTCCTTGATTTGAGTCTTGTCTAAACCATCACATAATTTCCTTAACAAAATTCTTCTTCAGTAGCTTCCCATCAGTGATACAGTCTTTTATTATGGTCTGTGTCCAACCTACATTTTGTTTTTCAGTTTCAGTTATTGTGATTCCTGCCCTTCCTCTATGCACCCCACACTACTGCCATCACAACAAATGAATTTCCTTGGATGTACCATTTTCTTTCACACCATCGTGTATTTGTTCTTGTTATTCTCTTTACTGGCATGTGTTCTGTATCCTTCATTTATTGTGTCAAAGCTCAAACTTTGTGTATCTGTGATGCTTTTGCTGGTTACCCCACATAGAGTTGGGTATTCTTTCTTCTATGCTTCATTGCACTAGGTGCAGGCTTTGGTTTGTTTGCATGAATTTGGCCTAGGAAGACTGTGTGAGCCTTTTGGGAAAAAGGTCATATGCTATTTCTTACTTCTTTCTTTCTTTCTTTTTTCTTTCTTTCTTCTTCTTCTTTTTAATCAATGCTCACCCTGATAAGTGTAGTCACCATCTGTCACCACACAATATTATTACAGTATTATTAAGTATATATTCCCTGTGATGTACTTTTCATCCTGGTGACTTATTTTATAACTGGAAGTTTGTACCTTTAATCTCCTATATCTTTTTTGCCCATCATCCCTCTACCTTTCCTCTGGCAACCACCAATTTGGTCTCTGTATTTAAGAGTCTGGTTTTGTTTGTTCATTTGTTTTGTTTTTTGTATTCCACATATAAGTGAAATCATATGGTATTTGTCCTTGTTTTTTTTCACCTAACATAATACCTTCCAGGTCCATCCATATTATCAAAAATGATAGGATCTCATTTTTCTTTATGGCTGTGTATATCTACCACATTTTTATTGATTCATCTATTCATGGTCATGGTCAATGAGTTGCTTCCATATCTTGACTATTGTAAATAATGCTGCAATAAACACAGGGGTGGGTACCTTTTTTAAAAATTTATTTATTTATTTTGAGAGAGTGCATGCATGTGCACACAAGTTGTGTGTGGGGGGCGGTGCACAGAGAGGAGAGAGAGAATCTTAAGCAGGTCCTGCACTGTCAGTGCAGAGCCTGATATGGGGCTTGATCTCACAAACTCTAAGATATGATCTGAGCTGAAATCAAGCGTTTGG